>NW_025728291.1:210000-510000 GCF_021461385.2 Schistocerca piceifrons
GTGAAATTTAAACAGTTCAACATTGAGTTCCTGCATTTTTGTACGTAGGTATTTAATTTCTTGCTTCAGCCACTCAACTTCAGCTTATTGTTGGGCCCATTGGGCTGCTGGTGACATACTGGTTGTGTTTACATGTATAAAGTTACATAAAACATTATGTGAAAAATTGATTCCGTTGAATTTAAAATTTAAAGTAATTTTGATGTAACTTTGCTGTTGTGTTCCGGAATTTGATGTAGTGCTTGTTCGTAAATGCTTTGCAGGGCATCAATCTAATATTCTTCATGTAGAAGCCCTTTTTCTTCTGTTTGCTTTAACAATGATGTATGTTTTGAGTGAGGTCCATCTTTAGTAAAACACAATTCCGTTTTTTTTCCCAGGCAAAAAACTGTGTGTTACAAAGGTGAAACCCCCTACACAAAATATGTTATTGTTAAAGCAGACACAGACAAAAGAGCTACAACATCAAGATGACTATCCTGACGCATTGGCAGACATATCCAAGCAAGCTCTACAACAAATTCCAGAACACCACAGCAGTGTTACATCAAATTATTTTAAATATCAAATTCTACAGAATCTATTTTTAACATAATGTTATACCTAACTATATACATGCAAATGTGGACAGTATCTCACCTGCAGCCTGATGTACCAAACACAAAGCTGAAATTGAGTGACTGAAGCAAGAAATTAGACACCTACATACAAAAAATCAGGAACTTAATGTTGAGCGGTTCAAAATTCACCTGGAACTATGAAATCACATTAAATTCTCTGAAATATTTAATGATATCATGAATACAGTCAAACAAAACACAGAAACATAAAGAAAAACGGAATGGAATAAACAAAAACAAAATCTAAACGCCCTTTTGAGACAAAATGACATTACACACAAAAATAGAAAGCAAACTAACCACACATTCCACAAACGTCTTGTCAACCTTACTAACATACAACTAAGTCACCAAGAAATAAAGTTTAAGAAAAAGTCCCAAAATACAATGTAAACACAAATATTACACACAAGACAGTGGAGAATATAATGACAGAAAGTGAATACATCACAAAAACAAAAAAGGAACAGTAACCCAAACTTCAATGCAGGTCTGGCACAGGAGTTAGTTGCAGAAGAAATAAGGTTCATAATAAGGAAAAACATGAACAACACACGGACAGCATCAAAACTGAAGAAGAAAATACATGTAGCAAAATAAAAGACAATCTTAGAAGGAACAAGGCATCCACTACGAGATCAGAAAGGGGCAGCGCCATGATAATAATGTAACAGAATGAATACAGACATTAAACCCTAAAATTTCTGGAAGACAAGAACATAACAAAGCTAACCAGTAACCCAACTCTAAGACATCAGAAACAAAGAAGCACTCCTAAACAATATCTCTCACATATTTACCAAACAGTATTCGAAATGGCTGAAACAAAAGAATCCCCAAGCACCCAAACTGAGTGGCCTACTAAAACCCTACAAGGAGGGCATTCTGATACATCCCATTGTCAATTTCAGAAGTGCGCCCACGTAACACTTAGCCAGTGAAATGCACACATACTTACAGAAACATTACATGTACACAAATAATGGAAGCATACACAACACTGAAGAGGTGGCACAAAAAATCGTAGACATCAATATAAGAACAACAGCCACAATTTGACATCACATTCATGTACATCAATATTCCCACTACAGAAACCATCAAAATGTTCAAACAACATTAGAACAGACAGAAATTCCCAAACCCCACGTAAAAGAAATAGCTAACAATCTAAAAGTAATCACACAGCAAAACTATTTCTCATTTTTCAATCAGTTCTACGCATGAGAAGACATACTTCCAGTGGGGTCACCAATTAGTGGACTTCAACCCTAAATTTTTCTTAATGACATTGAAAATAAAATATTTGGAACAGTAGAGGACCGAATCAATACCTGATAATATATTGAAATCATTATGTAAATGATGTCATATACCTTCTAGATGAAATACCCAGTTGCATCCAACAGTTCCATAGTGATATGAACAAAGTTCACAAAAAAATAAAATTCGCCTTAGAAACAGAAAACAACAAAATGTGAAATATCTTTCACCTCACAATACACAGATACAACGACCAACCCGAATTCTCCATATTCAGAAAAGTATCCACAACCAGCACAGCAATTCACAAACTTTCCAATCATCTGTCTACACACAAACTAGCTGGTTTCCAATACATGCTACACAGACTGAACGGTACGCCACTCAATGAATTACAGACGATCAGACAAACAGCTGTAGAGAATGGATATGACACTAACACTATAGATAAACTGAACCACAAAATTCAAACAAAGTTATAAAATACACCCAACACACAAAGGCCTTCTCACCAACTTACAAATCCACAGAACACACAAACGAACACACATGAACCAGAAACAACCACAACAACAAAGAAGTGGCTCATTCTCATTTACAACTCAAAGCATCCCCCAGAGTAGGCAACATACTCAAACAACAAGGGTTAAAAATGGACTATATCACAGATAACTTAACACAGAGGAAACTGAGGACAACCAATACAAGCACAGATAAACGCAACACATCTGGTATCTAGCAACTAACGTGTCCTGCACAGTTACTTACAGAAACATTACAGATACACAAATAATAGAAGAATACACAACACCAAAGTACTTATCAAAAACCAAAGACATCAATATACCCACAACAGCCACACTTACATCATTTGACATTACATCCATGTACACCAATATCTCAATCACAGAGATCAACAACAACATAAAATTACAATTAGAAGAATAGGCAAAAATTCCCAAACCCCACAAAAGAGATTGCTAGCATTCTAAAAGCAATCACAGAGCAAAACTATTTCTCGTTAGACAATCAGTTCTACTCACAAGAACGCAGACTTCCAATGGGGTCACCAATCACTGGACATCTAGCCAGCGTTTTTCTTAATCTCATTGAAAATGAAATATTTAAACCAATAGTAGGACCCAAACAATAATGGATAATATATTGGTATTGTTATGTAGATGACGTCATGTACCTTCTTCATGAAACACCCATTTGCATCCAACAACTCGATAGTAATATGAACAAAGCGCACAAAAAATAAAATTCACCTTAGCAACATAAAACAGCTAAATATCAAATTTACTTGACCTCACAATACATAGACGCAACAACCAACACCAATTATCCACATTCAGAAATGTACCCACCGCCAGCACTGCCATTCACAAACATTCCAATCACCTGACTACACACACTAACTAGCCTGTTTCCAATATATGGTACACAGACTGAACAGTACGCCATTCGCTGAGTGACAGACAATAGACAAACAGCTGTAGAGAATGGTTATGACACAGACAGTATCCCCCCAGGGGATCCACAACTCTTTTGTGGATACGTGCGTAGCGAGCACGGGGCCCCGAGCTAATGTGGCCTTCCTTCCTTTCCGGGCTGCATACCTTCCCTTTCCGCATCCTTCCCCATCCCCTGTCTTCACCCCCCCCCCCCTCACCTCTGGCTCTTTCCTTCACTTTCTCCCCCTCTGGGAGTATGGTTTGCGCCTACGTCCGGAGACGGACGCTTGTAAATGTACCGCATTCTTCTTCTTCCTTGCTTGTATGTCTTCTTCCTTCCTTTGTCCTTCTCCTTTCCTTACCTCTTCTCTTTACCCTTTTCTCCGCTGCGGCGTTTGAGACCCCCTCTTCTTTCCTTTCCCTTTCTCTTTCTTCCTCCCTGTGCGTGTCTGAAGGCCGACCCACGCACTTCCATGCGTAGCCGGTGACGGGGTAACGCGTAATTCCCCGCCCCGGGTAGACAGGTAGGACACGTACGTACCCCCTGGTAAAGGCCAGGCCCAGGGAGGGGTGATTACCCGAGCTGATACCTTCCGAAAGTGCCGATTGGTCCCTCCGTCCGTTTGTCGGGAGGTGTGACCTGAGGTGTGAACAACCACCTAAGGCGGGTGTGCCCTCAGTGAGGGCCCCCACAAGGGAGGAGCGCGCCATCGGAGACGCCGGTAATCATGGGGGATTCTTCCGCAATGGTTTCCTCACCTTCCACTATGTCTGCTCACAAACGTAAGTTCACTGAGTCTCAGCCACAGACGGTTCTTCCATCGTTGCAACAGTTCCTTGTTGTTTCTCGGTCTGACGAAGGTCACGACTTTTCCACGGTCAACCCTTTCATTATTCAGAAAGGTGTCGACGCAATTGCGGGTCCTGTAAAGTCTTGTTCCAGATTACGGAATGGTACCCTGTTGTTAGAAACACACAGTGCCCTCCAGGCTCAAAAATTGCTGCGTACTTCTCTGCTCCACACCTTCCCTGTCCGGGTGGAACCGCATCGTACCTTAAATTCCTCGCGTGGAGTCGTTTATACACGCTCCCTCGATGGATTGTCTGACGAAGAAATTCAGCACTACCTGTCTGACCAGGGCGTCACCGCTGTTCGTCGGGTTATGAAAAGGGTTGACTCGAACATCATTCCAACCCGCACTGTCTTCTTGACATTTGACAAAGTTCAACTCCCATCAAAAATCAAAGCAGGCTATGAGATAATTTCCGTTCGCCCTTATGTCCCAAACCCTACGCGTTGCTATCGATGTCAGCGGTTCAATCACACCAGCCAGTCCTGTTCCAATCCGGCCAAATGTGTTACGTGTGGCCGGGATGCCCATGAGGGTGCCTGTCCACCTCCATCCCCTCGCTGCATCAACTGTATGGGTGACCACGCTGCTTCCTCTCGAGATTGCCCCGTTTTTAAGGACGAAAAGCTGATCCAGGAAATAAGAGTGAAGGAAAAGGTGTCGACCTTTGCTGCTCGAAAGTTACTCGCCAGTCGACAGCCCACCGTGCCTCAGAAAGGAAAATACAGCACTGTCCTTGCTTCTCCTCGGCCAACAAAGGAGGCGGCCACGCAGACTTGCGACCTCACATTTAGTACCACGGTCGTCAGATCAGCCAGCGCAAAGATCGCCCGTTCAACCTCACCACTTTCGCCTGCCCACTCTGTGGCTCACCCTTCGTCGGGTTCTGCTAAATCTCGAGCCCAAAAGTCAGACGCCAAGTCTTCGAAAAAAGAGCATTCTCGTGAAGAGTTTTTACGTACTGCAACTTCACAACCATCGGTTCCTCCTTCATTTAAACATCATACCTCCAAGAAGGCTACGAAGAAACACAGTTCCTCTCCTTCTCCGCCAAGGCGTGTCCCAACTACAGCACCACCTGGCGGAAATCGCCCTCGGCCATCTTCCGTGTCGCCGAGGCGCACTGCTGGTGGCCGGTCAACTGGCCGATCGTTGGTGGCTGGAGCTGCTCCTGACCAACCTATGGATCAGGATCTTCTGCCTTCGACTGAATGCCATTCCATGCTGTCGGTCGCAAGCTCTGAGCAGTCGTTGAGTTGACAGCACCCTTGGTCACGTTTCTCCATTTTCTGTTCACCCTATGTCCATTATCCACTGGAATATCCGCGGCATTCGCGCCAATCGGGATGAATTGTCGATACTCCTACGATCCTACTCTCCGGTCATCTTCTGTCTTCAGGAAACAAAGCTGCGTCCCGATGACCACTTTGTTCTCCCTCATTTTCAGTCCGTCCGATATGACCTCCCCTCTGTTGAAGGCACTCCAGCCCATGGAGGACTCATGATTCTGCTCCATGATACTCTCCATTATCACCCAATCCCCTTAAACAGTTCCTTCCAAGCTGTCGCCGCCCGTCTTTCCCTTTCTGGATACACGTTCTCTCTATGTACGGTATACATTCCATCGTCTACACCACTGGCACGAGCTGATCTCCTTCATCTTCTTGATCAGCTTCCACCCCCCTATTTGCTGGTTGGGGACTTCAATGCCCACCACCCGCTTTGGGGATCTCCACATCCTTGTCCACGTGGCTCACTATTGCTAGACGTCTTCCACCAAGCGGATCTAGTTTGCCTCAACACTGGGGTTCCCACGTTTTTGTCTGCCTCCACGGCAAATTTATCTCATTTGGACCTTGCGGTCGGTACTGTTCCGCTAGCCCGGCGCTTCGAATGGTTCGCCCTTGATGATACACACTCGAGTGACCACTTTCCATGTGTCCTTCGACTGCAGCCTCAACTGCCATATCTGCGCTCGCGACGCTGGAAGTTTGCCCAAGCCGATTGGACACTTTTTTCGTCTCTAGCGACATTCGATGACCGTCGCTTTCCCAGCGTCGACGATGAGGTCACACATTTTACCGACGTTATTCTCACAGCTGCGGAACGTTCAATACCACGAACCTCCGAATTGACCCGGCGCCCCCCAGTTCCTTGGTGGAACGAGGCATGCCGTGACGCAATACGTGAGCGGCGACGTGCTCTTCGCATTTTCCGTCACCATCCAACTTTGGCCAACTGTATCCGATATAAGCAGCTCCGTGCGCGATGCCGTCGCGTCATCCGCGATAGCAAGAAGGCAAGCTGGCAATTCTTTATTAGCTCATTTAACACCTTCACTCCCTCCTCGGCAGTTTGGAGTCGGCTTCGACGGTTCTCAGGCGCGCCTAGTTTCTCCCCGGTCTCTGGGCTCACTGTCGCGTATGATACCTTAGTGGACCCCGTCGCAATTTCTAACTCATTGGGTCAGCACTTTGCTGAGATTTCGAGCTCTTCAAATTACCCGCCAGCGTTTCTCCCGAAGAAACGTGCAGCGGAAGTGCGACATCTTGCTTTCTCCTCTCAAAATCGCGAAAGCTACAATACTGTTTTCTCCATGCGCGAACTCCAACATGCACTCTCTTCTTCTCGCTCCTCCGCCCCAGGACCGGATGGTATCCATGTCCAAATGTTGCTGCATTTATCAACCCATAGCCTGCGCTACCTCCTTCGCCTTTATAATCGAATTTGGACCGACAGTACCTTTCCCAGGCGATGGCGGGAAGCTATTGTCGTTCCCGTTCCGAAACCTGGAAAGGACAAACATCTCCCCTCTAGCTATCGCCCCATTTCTCCCACGAGTAGTGTCTGTAAGGTTTTGGAGCGTATGGTGAATTACCGTTTAGCTTGGTGGCTGGAATCCCGCAGTCTTTTAACACCAGCCCAATGCGGATTCCGACAACATCGTTCTGCCGTTGACCATCTTGTTGCTCTCTCCACTTATATCATGAACAATTTTCTCCGGAAACGCCAAACGGTAGCAATATTTTTTGATCTGGAGAGAGCATACGATACCTGTTGGAGGACAGGCATCCTCCGCACACTGTTCTCTTGGGGCTTTCGAGGCCGGCTGCCCCTTTTTCTTCGCGAATTTATGGCAGAGCGCACATTTAGGGTGCGGGTGAACACTACTCTATCCCGTATTTTCTCCCAAGAAAACGGAGTGCCCCAGGGCTCCGTGCTGAGTGTTGTACTGTTTGCCATTGCCATTAATCCAATTATGGATTGTCTCCTTCCTGATGTCTCGGGCTCCCTCTTTGTGGACGATTTTGCGATCTACTACAGCTCTCAACGGACCAGCCTTCTTGAAAGACGTCTTCAAGGATGTCTCGATCGCTTCCACTCGTGGAGCATCGAAACCGGCTTCCGTTTCTCACCCAGTAAGACCGTTTGTGTTAATTTTTGGCGACGTAAGGAGTTTCTTCCGCCCTCCTTACATCTAGGTCCTGTCAACCTTCCGTTCTCCGACGTCGCTAAATTCTTGGGTCTTATGTCTGACAGAAAACTGTGCTGGTCCTCCCACGTTTCCTATCTTTCGGCTCGCTGTCTGCGTTCCCTTAACACCCTCCGTGTCCTGAATGGCACCTCTTGGGGAGCGGACCGAGTGGTCCTTCTCCGCCTCTATCGCGCCTTAGTGCGCTCGAAATTGGATTATGGAAGCATAGTCTACTCCTCTGCTCGGCCGTCTATTCTTCGGCGTCTCGACTCTATCCACCACCGTGGATTACGTTTAGTGTCTGGAGCTTTTTACACCAGCCCTGTGGAAAGCCTTTATGCTGAGACTGCTGAACCTCCGCTATCCAATCGGCGGGCAGTCCTTCTGAGTCGTTATGCTAGCCATTTGTCTTCCATGCCTGCTAATCCAGCTCATGACCTTTTTTTCGACGCCTCCCTAGATGTCGGGTATGCAGGCCGCTCCTCCTCCCTACTACCCCCGGGAGTCCGCTTCCGTCAACTGCTCCATTCTCTTTCCTTCGGCTTTCCTAAAACCTTCTTGACAACTTGGGGTACAGCACCGCCTTGGCTCCGTCCCCGGATCGACTTGCTCAGAGACCTATGTCAATTTCCCAAGGATGGTACCCCTACACTTGTTTACCGTCGGGCATTTGCTGCTCTATGTGCACACATGACGGAAGCCACATTTATTTACACCGATGGCTCGAAAACATCGTTAGGTGTAGGGAGTGCCTATATTGTTGGCGACACCCCAAATCACTTTCGGCTTCCCGACCAGTGTTCGGTTTATACTGCGGAGCTTTACGCTATTCTCCAGGCTGTCCACTACATCCGCCGCCATCAGCGGATACAGTACGTAATCTGCTCAGATTCCCTCAGCTCTCTCCTAAGTCTCCAAGCTCTTTACCCTGTGCACCCTCTGGTCCACCGGATTCAGGACTGTCTGCGCTTGCTCCACCTGGGGGGCGTCTCAGTGGCGTTCCTCTGGCTCCCAGGACACGCTGGTATCTGTGGAAATGAGGCTGCCGATATAGCGGCCAAGGCTGCAGTCTCTCTTCCTCGGCCAGCTATTCAGTCTCTTCCGTTTACCGATCTCCGGAGCGGTTTATGTCGCCAAGTTGCTCATTTATGGCATGCGCATTGGTCAACACTTCCCCATAATAAATTGCGGGAAGTGAAAGCCCTTCCTTGCGCATGGACCTCTTCCTCCCGATCGCGTCGTCGGGAGGAGGTAATTTTAGCTAGACTCCGGATAGGGCACTGTCTTTTTAGTCATCGACATCTTTTAAGCGGTGATCCTCCCCCACTCTGTCCCCACTGCTCTCAGCCGTGGACGGTCAGACACCTTTTAATTGAATGCCCCTATTTTAATCCGTTACGCTCCCGTCTACAGCTATCGCCTGATCTATCGTCGATTTTAGCAGATGACACGCGCTCAGCTGACCGCGTTCTACAGTTTATTAGTGACAGTGAAATGACGTCAGTCATTTGAAGCCTTTTTTTTGGGAGACAACCAACCCCTTTCTATAGTGGATTTTTAAGCATTCCTTCTGCCTTTAGTTTCTCAAATTTTATGACTTTGTTCCCATTGCTGCTGATTTTAAATTTCGCTTTTTTCCTGTTTTCTACGTCACGGGCTGGGCGCTAATGACCATAGAAGTTTTGCGCCCTAAAACCACAAACAAACAAAAAAAAAAACACAGTATGGATAAACTGAACCACAAAATTAACAAAGACACCCAACACACAAAAGCCTTCTCACCAACTTACAAACACACAAACGAACACACATGAACGAGAAACACAAACAAGAACAAAGAAGTGCTTCACTGTCACCTACATCAACAAAGCAGTCATCATAATAGGCAAGATACTCAAAAACAAGTACACACAACTCAACACAGATGAGACTAAGGATAACCAACACAAGCACAACACATCTGGTGTTTACCAACTAACGTGTCAGGACTGCAAATCAATTTATAGAGGACAGACAAGCAGACACTTTAATACAAGATACACAGAACACAGAAGAGCACTGAAAACTAACAGCTGTCATTTCACATTTGCTGAACACCTTATGGACAATAAATATGGACAATAAATATGGACAATAAATATGGACAATAAATATGGACAATAAATATGGTCAATAAATATGGACAATAAATATGGTCAATAAATATGGACAATAAATATGGACAATAAATATGGACAATAAATATGGTCAATAAATATGGACAATAAACACATTCCAACAGACATCAACACTGGTTAGAAAATTCTCAAATTCAGCAACAGCCCCCCACGAAAACTAATAATTGAATAAAATTATCGAATTCAAAAAGTCATATTTGAAGGAAAACAAGTAATAAATTAATCTACAGCTCTCTACAATGGAACTATGTTCACTACCCTCAAATAATTATTAGCTATACCCAACCTATAGAAACCTCTACCCCCCCCCACCACACACACACACACACACACACACACACACACACACACACACACACACACACACACACACACACACACATGAAACTAAAAATAAATAAATATAATGTGACAGTGACAATGACAACTCAGTACATAGTACTTGATCATGAAGAAGATTGACGAAAAAGGACATTCCTTATGTTCAACACTCATAATAATAATAATAATAAACAAAGAAAACAGCAAAACGCTGGTGATGCTGCAACTGCAGTGAAACATGTCCGGGACAGAAAACAAAATTATGTTTTGCCTAAGGTAGATCCCACTCAAAAGATATGTTATCTTGAATAAATTTGGCAACAGTACAGACTGACGTCACGTCACTTTGGCTTTATTGCCCTGTTACTGATGTGACACATATCATTCATGATGGGTTCTCATTGCCAGTTTTCCGTATATAGGGTATCAGAATCGAGAAAGTTAACCACATGCTCGTATGTAGCATCTTTCTAACAAATGTATTGTTCAGATGAAGCCGGTAACAAAAATGACAGAGCAGCTTCTGTTGGCGGGAAAACCATTTTTCTTCACATGTAAATTATTCGGCCTGATGCTGTTTACGGTCGACGCTGCGACTGCAACACTGAAGATATCACAAGCGGATATTATCTACGCAAGCCTAGCCAGCCTACTACATTTACTATGTGCATGTGTTTCGTCATACTTAATGCTGCAGGAAGCACCGGGGTATTCTGTGGTGAAATTTCTGATGGTGATATCAGTTCTTCAGTATTCATGCCTGTCCTTGATTGCGATTCTAACAGACATCGTCTGTAACACACGTAAATATCAAAAGATGCTTTGCTTGTTAGCGTCGTGCGATAGATGTCTGGCTATCGACGCTAGAATGACAAGAATATCACCAGGACAGTTTAAGAGGCAGTTATCATTAGCGCTTCTTCTGTATTGCTTGATGTTCAGTGTCCCTTTCACTGCAGATATGACACAAAAAAACATAGCATTACCAGTGTCTTGCATGAGCAGTTTTGGAACGTCCATAATGTCGCTCTTACGATTTGCAAACCTACAGTTAATTATCAAGCAGAGGCTGTCATTATTGAACAGTTACCTCGTGAAAATGAAAGACAGAGCAGCTGATAAGCAGAAGTATTCAGGTGCACGATCGGAACGGAACAGTACTTCATGTTTCTCTGACAGAGACTTTCTCTGCACACCGTCTGCTGTGCGAGCACTCAGTCGGTTATGTGGCACTGTGTGAGTTTTCATTGGTGGTGATATCTGCTCACCAAAATTTTCTGATTCTTTACCTCGCAGCGTTATCGTCAATAGTTGTGGAAATGGCTTACTAAATTGCTACAAAACCGCAATTATTTGGCACACAAAGTTATGACAGCTTATGATACTCGTGGTTTGCCTTAATCTACAACACATGTACTATGGCTATATTCGTTTTACCAGCTCACTGGGTGTCTTCTGAGGCAGACCGCACAGTGAGGCTGTGCTCGCTGCTCCTACTGGGAAGGAGGGGTTGGGTGGACGACACATAGTGAGAACTGCGGCTGCTGGTGCTGCAGGTGTCCTCTGGCCGTCCCACGACCAGTCTGTTTGGGGTGCTCACTCTCGATCTGGGGGTTATCTCAGGCTTCATCTCCGTCGTAACGACCTACACTGCCCTTCTCACCTTCTTTCCTGCAGGTATGTCGATAAATTATTTCATTTATATAGTTATTGAACCTGAGATTAGGGCCATTAGACCCACTCTTACATCGCACCAGGGTGTACATCTATTGTACTTTTACATCATCGTTGTCCAAGAAACAAACAGTACTAAAATAATTTGAGTCTCTGAAGTGGCAATGTTAGTAAATAATGACGAAATAAATCTCGGGTGAACAACGTGGTATGTGTGCATAGGACACAATATTTCGTCAATCGACCACGTTGCCATCATCAGGTGCGCTGATGTACTTTTTTTTATTTACTCGTGTCAGAAGCATCGTACATAAAATCAGAATGATTAACACATACATCAAATATATAACAAATACAAAAAGAGTATAAAAGTATACAGATGTATAAGCAGGGACAAGTAGTTTTTATTTTATGAATTCTTGGACCAGAACCTGGCCACGCCCCGTGAAGTGGATGGTGGTTTGAGCGTGTGCACAGTCACACAGCGCCGGTTCATTTGAGAGGCCCCATTTGAGCATATTCTTCTTGGATCGTGTGACACCAGAGCGCAGCCTATTAACAGATTTTCATATCATCCGTTCTTCCATATGGCCAGGATGGAGTTCTTCGTTTGGGACTAACCAATCCCCAAGGTGCGCGTTTTCTTCTCGCCACATTGCTAGTCTCACTTGTTGCTGTGTCCCGACGATTTTTTCTGCTGTGTGCAGGAAGCTTTTTCTAGATTTTAGTCGACGGCGGGCAGGCTGGTGTTCGTACAGCGGGTGGGCGGGTGAGGTCAACGCCTTTGTCTTTTCCTTCCTGCCGCTACATTCCTTCTAATACTTGGTGGGGCCACGCCTGCCAGGCAGTACAATTTATCAGTCGGGGTTCGTCTCAGACAGCTTGTGATTATGCGGCGGGATTCATTAAGCGGTATGTCCACTTGCTTGGCGTGGCTAGAATTGTACCACACTGGGCACGAGTACTCCGCTGTCGAATAGCACAAAGCAAGAACTGTGGTTCTCACTATTCCAGGCTGTGGCCCCCCATGTAGTGCACGTTAGTTTGCGCACAGTGTTGTTTCTCGCGGCTACTTTGTGTTTAGTCGCTTCCTATGAGACGGTGCGGTCCGCGCCCCACGCGCGGTCCAGGTACAGCGTCCGTTCTCCCGCCGTTCTCACACAGATTAAGAAGAAAATGGATATTTCCCAGAGTGTACCGACTTCGGGGGAGGAGGGAAGAAAACGAGAGTGGTGCCGGCAGACCCTCCTGAACGAGAAGACCTAGGACGCAGCGCCCAGACGGCGGGAGAACGGACGTTGTACCTAGACTGCGCGCTGGACGCGAACCGCACCGACTCATAGGAAGCGCCTGAGGGAGGAGGGGGATTGTCCTGTATATACCTGGAGCCGGCCCACCGCCGGTCAGTACATCAGTGCACCTGATGATGGCAATGTGGTCGATTGTCGAAATGTTGTGTCCTATGCACACTCATACCAGGCTGTTCCCCCGAGATCTATTTCGTCATAAAATACGCCTGGAGAAATTGAAGAATCACATTAGTAAATAATACTGACTATGAAGTTTGAAAGTTAATACTGGCAGATATGTACTACTTGAGCTGCTGCCACTAATAACGGTAACAGTAGCAATAATAATCGAATTAATGGCTCTGATGGTTCAAATGGCTCTGAGCACTATGGGACTTAATATCTATGGTCATCAGTCCCCTAATGGAATTAATAACACTAACTGTAGTGACAAACAAAACAAATTGTAGGTGTATGAAACAGGTTTTCTGACATAGCTAGTTCTGAGTAAAGGAAGTGCAAGGAGATTGCAGCAGCTTAGAATCCTGGGAATTAGTGAAGATTCGGTAGGAAAGAAGGAAGTACAACGGTAACGAGTGCATACAGGGGCAATGATAATATTCAATTATGTTTTTTCTGAAGCCTGAGATTTATTCAGTTCTCTCATATAACGTGCGAGGTTATTACAGGATTGGGTTCCTGCTGCTGGGAAAACTTCGCCAAAGTGGCTGAACGATGGAGTGAGACGGAGAGGAGTTTGGTTCGGTGGGAACGACGTGATCTTGACAAGGTTGAGGAGAGAGATGAGGGACAGTGTTCGTTGATATGACGGTACAGAAGACACAGAGAGTATATGTCTTGAGCCTTGTTTTAGAAATTTTATCCTGAATATTTTCTTTCAGATTCTGAAACTAGCAGGGATAGAACACAGAAGGCGGAAGGCTATCTATGGCTTTTATAGGAAAAGGACAGCTATTATCAAAGAACATAAAAGGGAATCTGTAGTTGAGAGGTGAATGAGACACGGTTGTAGCCAATTCCTGGTGTTATTTAAACTGTACATTGAGTAAGTTCTGAAGGAAATCAATTCTAAAGGGAATTAAAATTCATGGAGAAGCAATAACAATTTTAAGGTTTGCTGATGACATTTAATTCTACCACAAACAGCAAACGACATCGAAGAGAGCTTGAATGGGTTCAATGGTATCTAGAAAATGAGGTTAACATATATCTAAATGTGACAGCTATAAATTCTTTTCTAACAGTATTTATCTGCAATGTAGCTTTGTACAGGAGTTAAACATGGATGACGAACAGCACAGAGACGAAGAGAACAGAAACTTTAGAGATGTGGTCTTACATAAAAATGCTGAAAATTAGTAACTAATGAAGAGCTACTGAACAGAAGTGGGTAAAAGAGAAATCAATGGCACAACTTGTTCATAAACAGGTATTGATAGACAGCACTCATCCCGAGGCATCAAAGAGTCGTCAGTGTGATATTGCAGTGAAGGATCACGGATGGGGGAGCGTTATAGGAGCTGAACGCTTGAATACAGTCACCAGGTTCAAATTAATGTAGATTGCAGTAGTTATCCAGTTAAAGGGATCTGCGCGGGATAGACCAGTATGGGGAGTTGCATCAAATGAGTCTTCGACCACAACAACATTCCACTAAGGGTCTTAAATCTCTTTGCTTGCCAGAACCTCGTTACGCATCCACACTACTGATGGATGCAATGTGTTCTTGTGACTAGAAGTCAATTGCTACCAGATCTGCTGTAATGGTTTCTGCTGTTTCGTCATCTAGTCAACAAAGATACAGTTATCTGTTTTTGATAACACTCACCTGAAATTTGCCATGGAATCGTCAGTTCCTAGCCAATGAGAAAAACACTACCATGAAATACTGGTCACGTTAAATTATTGACATTTTTAAGGAATTTGACAGTTCCATTGTCATCTAAAAGCTTTACTCCCTTTTTCTCTTACCAAGTTCTTACTACATTTTACATTTCAGAGGATTCGTATGCTTCACCAAAGTAATTTAATTTTATGAAATATCGTACACCTCCATCTGTACACAGTGTTTCATCCCGCCCTTTATTACGCAAGTTTGCTCCTTTGTAACCCTTGTCTATCCTTACTACCTCACTTAATACGACCCGCTGTGCCTTCTACAATACACTAAACCTGTCAACTCCACTATCCCCATTACAGTGTTACTTATGAGTAAATCCTATTGCACTGCTAAGACTTGTTTTCCTCCAGCCTTCATGTAATATCGTTCCATCAGTATCTTCTTGCTAATCATTCTTTATGGCAATCTACATTTAAAAGTCTTGGTAGCAACCTGTAACATTGAGTGCAGCTGGGGCTTCCGAAGGCAGTGTGTGAAAACCAAAATAATTTCGTCCTCCATCAGTAACAACCAAAACATTAATAGTGCTGAAGAAACAGTTAGCACAAATGGTCCCAGCAGAATCATCACATCACTTTCTACCTAGCAACCACGTGAAACCCACCATCCCCTTTCCAGCTACAGTTACCACCCCAGTTATCTCACCATGGTGCCTCTATATCTCCGATACTCAATGTCAGACAGTTAAATGCGTTGACTAGCAGGAGGGAACGTTACATCAATTCCTGGTCTTTTCGATGTCTCCTCAGCATATCCATACCCACTAGTGCACTGTTAACCATATCAACGAAGTCCATCACTGATTTCTAATTTTCTTGTATATTTAAGCTCAGCGTGCTTTAGATTCATAAAATTACCTCCAAGAGGCGTAGAAAAATGGAAAAACGGACAGAAATTTCTAAGGGCATCACGAAACTACGTGGTGTTTCAGAAAGGTTAATGCGCTTTGACAAGACTATATCTTCTGCATGAATGAGAATAATAACTGAGTTACATTTTCACCTATGCACAGGACTAGAACGTTATTATGTTCAGTGGGAAAAATATATCTTAAAAGGGATTCTTTATACACTTACGTTTAAAATTAAAGTTCTCATTTACCCGTCACGAATCCTTACTTTTGTCACCACAAGACGCATTACAAGCATACAGACAACAGCTGTTCGTCCCAGTCTTTTGCTGAGAATGGCTGGCGGTAGTGCACTCTTTGTTTTTGCCGTGCACCGCCTCAGATTACACCTAGATGTTGGCAGGGGAGCCACACAGGTGAAGTCTTTCACAAACCACAAAAGATTAATGTATATTGGGTAACGAGCATTCGAGCCAAATGTTCCATAGAAAACCCTACGGTAACTACACTAATTCGCAGCTTAGCCAAGACGCCAATGTACTCTTTTAATATCGAGGACGTTCCTAAAGAAATAAAAAATATTCTCTAAGGAATCAGTACTGATTCAAGTAAAAGCACATATGCGAAACACAACTTGATCCGTACGTAAACAATATCTTCCAGTTCAAAGGACGACTGAGGGGTATTCTACATTAATTTATTTACTTGTTTACTAACGCGCTGTCGCTGTGTAACTTTACTTTTGTGCCAAATTAGCAATCGCTTCGGACATTTCAGTTTCATATATGTACACAACAACCGATGATCGTGTACTCTACGAAATGCAATAGATTCCCCTAGCAAAAATTGCAATATTTTATGTCTTCATTTAGTTAAACACTGCTTCAAAAATATTTTACCCTTTTATGTACTGCTAGCTACAAGGTACGATGCATGTTGTGAGTTATGACTATGTTTAAACGCCTATACACCAGGGCATCAGAACAAATAACACAATCTCCATTTAACTTGGAATGGGAGTTTGCTTCTAAATAAACAACTTGTCTCTTGTTAGTAGAGTCTCTATAAGTGTATGTTTGTTCTTCATGTCAATATGTGACAATTGCCCATTTTTCACTTTCTCCGTCAATGATTGTTGATTCCTGAAGATATCCGTGAAGAAATCTCTCCTGCCTCGTGACATATGAAAACTGCGTTTGATTCTATGATTTCTTCGTTCGCTGATTTTGTTAAGTTGTCGTGATGCTTTTCTTTGTTTTACCCAAAGAGATATTAGAATTATTGTTGATGCCCTTGGAAAACAGATTAGGTTGCAACAAACTGCTTTTCTGAGAAGTACAAACGAACACGGAGCGATATACACTGAAGAGCCAAAGAAACTGATACACCCGCCTAATTTCGTGTAGGGCCCCAGTGAGCACTCAGAAGTTCCGCAACACGACGTGGCATGGACTCCACTAATGTCTGAAGTAGTTCTGGAAGGAACTGACACCATGAATCCTGCAGGACTGTCCATAAATCCGTAAGAGTACGAGGGGATGGAGATCTCTTCTGAACAGCACTTTGCGAGGCACCCCAGATACGCCAGCCAAGCAAGCAAATTCAACTCTCTATAAAACCAGCCCTAGGTAGACGAGTGGCTCGCCTACATACTCGTAACATTATACCAAAACTGAAAATCACTCATGAAATGTTGTATGGAAGTAAAGTACGGAACAACTTGGGTTTACATTTAGAACCCTGTCGGGATTATATTCGGATTGACATATACCGAAAACCAATCACAAGTGACTCTGGGATACACGCCTCTTCCAGTCACGCTTTCCGCTACAAGCAGGCTTTTTCCAGGATTATGGTCAAACGTATCAGTGAAATCCTGTTAAGTCCAGCACCTATAGAAAAACAGCTGTCTAATCTTAAGTACATAGCTGTTTGTATCAGTTATGACACAGTGGTAGTTGATAATCTGTGCAGAAAAAGGACTTCTCAAAATGAATACAAAATTCCACTCTCTTCAATAGCTACTAATTCTAATTTTTTTTTAGGAAACAGCATATAGACCACATTTTTGCTTCGGCCAACAGCCTCCAGGACCCTTATATTCACAATGAACAGTCGTATTGGGATAAATTTGCTGACTAGGCGTGTACAAGATTACGTGAGTTAATGTGATGCTTCATATGTAGGACGTTTAAGGCTGGAGTTCATGAGGATCTACTGAACAGAGGACAGTTCTAACCCCACTCAGCGTCTGCGGCCATCAGCCGCCGACACTAAGCAGTTTAAAAGAACTCCTTACTGCCAAAAATGGAGAATAGCTCAATTAAGTAGAAGAGATGGGAACTGCTATACACTCATGTGAACAAATGATACTATAATGAAATTTTCACTCTACAGTGGATTAAAACTGTGTGCCGGACCGAGACTCGAACTCAGGACCTTTTCCTTCCGTGGGCAAGTGCTCTACTACCTTTTTTTTCTGGTCACATTTTTTTCGTAATTGTTCGTTCGATATTTTCGGGGCGGACGTCCCATGACACCTGTTACAGTTCATCGTCGAACCATTAGCTCAGTTTTTTTAATTACAGAGAGCAGCTAACCCAATGACCGAACATCCTGAGCTACCGTGCCGGCACCAACTGAGCTACACAATCACGACTGACGCGCAGTCCTCACAGCTCTACTTCTGTCAGTACCTCGTCTCCTACCTTCCAAACTTCACAGCAGCTCTCCTGCGAACCTTGCAGAATTAGCACTTCTGGAAGAAAGGATATTGTGGAGACATAGCTTAGCCACAGCCGGGGGATTGTTTCTAGAATGAAGTATTTCACTCTAGGCCTACAGCTGAGTGTGCGACGATACGAAACTTCCTGGCAGATTAAACCTGTGTGCTGGACCGAGACTCGAACTCGGGAAAGGTCCAGAATTCGAGTCTCGGTCTGGCACACAGTTTTAATCTGCCAGGAAGTTTCAAATGATACTATTCTTAACGATTAGTTGGTCTGGAAAAACCAGACATTTTAGGGTTAATGATCCCTTTCAGAGAGTCCTTCCATTGACTCCATTGAATATTATTCCAGTAATTTGTTTTATCGTTATACTCTCGTATCTGATCTAAGAACTATTCAGTGTGTGACCTTCTATTTATCGTGTTTTTGTATGGTGTACATGTGATTTATCCCAATGACCGTGTCCGCAGCTCGTGGTCGCGCGGTAGCGTTCTCGCTTCCCACGCCCAGGTTCGATTCCCGGCGGGGTCAGGGATTTTCTCTGCCTCGTGGTGACTGGGTGTTGTGTGCTGTCGTTAGGTTAGTTAGGTTTAAGTAGTTCTAAGTTCTAGGGGACTGATGACCAGAGCTGTTAAGTCCCATAGTGCTCAGAGCCAGCCAGCCAATGACCGCCATATACCCTCCCAAATATTAAGGTTTTTATCGCCCTATATTAACAATCACTAAAGATATCTGAGCGTGAATTTAATAGTACAGTGTCATAGCAGTCATTGATTGATTTATTTAAATGCTCGTGGATGCTACTTTTCTGTGCTTTACCCATGTCATACTTGCTGGGTAACTTGACGTCGGTTACCACAATGGTGTTCCCCTAGTATGTACAGTAATCGCCTTAGTATTATACGTGATTTGGATGGCCCGTATTACCTGTTCAATAATTTTAATTTTTATTACACATTAAAGTAATTTCAATCTAATGCAATCCTTCTTTTCAAGTATAAATTAATCAGGTACATATTATCCTTTTCCGTAACTTAAAATATTAAGCCCATCAGCCTTTCATTCTATTAGCGAGGAAAGATGCGGCCATCCCCGTTTATTAATTCTCGTGGCGCTGCCAGTTAGACCGCCCAGCCGTTTTGCATCCAGGCCAGCATGATGTACGCAAGGCTCTATGTTGTGCTCTACTTGCTGCTATAACAGCTCAAAGGTATTTGTAACTGTTCTTTGCTTTCCTATACCGGTTTCCTGAGACTTCGTTTCCGTTGTGACTGTGGGATGACTTTCGAAATTTTGCGTCTAGGTTCCCATAGTTCCATTTAGTTACTCTGACGGTTTCATGGTATGTGGTTGACATAGAGCTGTGGTAGCGGCCGCAATGGAATTCACTTGACACTTCTGCGTGACTGTTGTTACAACTTTAATTTAATTATTGGCGCAGCTTAGAACCATGCATTGTAGTGTCTATATGATAGTTATTTAACTAGCTTAGTTTTTCCTTTTAGCCGGCTGATGTGGCCGAGCGGTTCTAGACGCTTCAGTCTGGAACCGCACGACCTCAGATGTTAAGTTACATAGTGCTCAGAACCATTTGAACAATTTTTTTCCTTTAAGATAATCTAATAATCCATGTCCAACGCGAAACGCGTTACTTTGAAATAAAAATGACTCAATAACAATGACTGTTTTATTTACAATACAACAATGAATTCCGGTTGATGTCAGTCGGCCAATGATGAAATGGAGTGAACACTTCAAATTGGCTGTATTTAAGAATCAAGAAAGCATTCTTCAATACATTTCCGTGTCTGCATGTTCTCAGGTCGAGTAAGTATTGTCACTTTCCGATCAGGAAAAAGCTTGTGGCTCTGCACCCCTCAAAATGTTGATTCATTTCCGAGAGTCTCACTAATTTGGCTACCGAGAACAAAATACTGTCGAGTTATTGACGACAGTAAGAAGAGATCGTGTCGCAAATACCAGAACCTATAAACCATTTCACAAAGTCCACGTAGTCATGGAAGAATATCAGGAGGTAGTCTGGGCGATGTATTCGGAGCCCAAGTTCTGTTGTACAGTGAGACTGCGGTATTCTATCCCGCCAGAGAGACATAGTGCAAGCAGAGCTACTCCTAACCGTAAATAAGCTTTCCGTAATCACAGAGCTATTACCTAGAAGAGCAAAAACTAATTTAATTTCCAATTGAGGTAAAACGTACAACTGCTCGTTATTATTATCTGGACTTGCGGCTCATAACAATACTCTACCACAAAAAAATTCATTACATTAACCTGCCGCACTTGAGACTAGCAGTCAAGGTTATCCTGCCTACACTTTTGAAATACATGATGCGATAATTAATGCCGAGGTGATTTAAGTACTAATATTCGAATAATTCCATCTAAAATGACTAGTTAATTAGGAAAGTGAGATTAGTGTTATAACACTGTCGTCTCTCGATTTACAGAGAACGCATCAGCTGCCAGAGACAGCAATGCGGCAGACTAGGCAAGTCTGTCAGCAGGGCCAGTCACCGTATTGCGAAGTTTCACCTCAACATCCATACGGACATCGCAGATCCCCGTCCTTGAAGCTAACGTCGTTGAAAACTGTCAGCAACTACCAGTAATCTGAGACATTGTTACTCTAAAATTTGTGATAGTTTTCCTTGATGTACATTCTTTTCCACATCATAGCCAGAGCAGATTTCGAGACACTGTTCCATAGATAAATGTAAAAGAAACGAGGAGAAGTGTTCGATATGGAGCAGTTGTTGTGTGTTTTATGACAATACATATATGTTGTGTTATATTATCGTCAAAGCAGTGCACATACAAAACTGCCAATATTTGTCTTCAATCGCTTTAGTGCCTTCCATGCCACATACAGCAGATGAAAGCTCGCAGCTGGTTCCACGTTGATGTTTTTCCCAACCCATTCAGTTCATAGATGCCGCCTTAGCCTTGTGCAGTGAGTTTCAGATGCTGATGTTCCAGGTGTTAATGTTGTATGCATGAAGCTTCTCCTTGACCTCAGCCTAGGTACTTGTGGTTTATATCCAAAAACGGGGCATCTAGGATCGATTTCCTGCTTCTTATTCTACTTTTCTGCCACCGTCCCTCTGAGGTTGTTAGGAGGCCCTCTACCCGTAATCTGACAAATTCTGGGGGCAGGAGGTCGTCGGGGCAGCCATAATGCATTCAGCCTCATTAAAAGCCTGTTTCCCATATCTGGAATTTCGTCAACTGGTACTGTGTATTCTGCTACAGAGAAGGGTAGTGCCAGGACACATGTACGGAGCATGTTGGTAATGAGGCCCAGGTACTGTAAGTGCATTTACGGATGATGCCGCTATGGGCAAATACATTTACATTTGTCTCTTGGCTATGATCTTTGATTGGGAGACTACGATCCAATTTTAATCATAGGTGTTTTGTAGTATCGTATTGACAAGACACATGCCCACGCCAGATATTATTTAATTTCCTCCCGGCCTCCCAGTTTCTCAGATGGAACACACAGACCTGCGACTCACCAGGATTAGGATTTGCGTGGTAACCATCATAAAACTTGCCGAGATCTCCAAGGGCTGCTGCTAGCTTCATCTCCTCTTCCTCAAAGATTTTGTCTTGAGTTACATTTGCAGTGTCGTCTGAATAAATAAATGTTCTTGCTCCAGGATTGACTGGTTCGTCATTTGTGTAGATGTTGTACAGCTGGGATGCTAGTACACTACTCTGAGGCAGACCATTGTTCAAGGCTTTCCACCGACCCTTCTTATTGTGAAGAGTGACAATAAATACTTCTGTTTCGCAGGAAACAGTGGAAAAACTGTTTTAAAAGGCAGTCTTTGTGATTAGATACACCTTTCTAATCAACTTGACGGTATCATATGTTGCTATTAAACCTATGAATACTACTCTGTTAGATCGGCGACTGATCAGCCTTTACAAGCCTTCATACAGATGGCAAAGAGGTGAAACTGTTCGAAAGTGTTAGGAACGTTTGGTTCTTTACTCGGCTTCAGAAGTGCTTCAACTCTGACCTTACGTCAGATCTTAGGATTCTGTAATTTGGAAACGCTGGTGTTAGTTAAGTTCAAAATTCATTGCGTTGTTATTAGCCAAAATATTTTAGTTTTATCTGGTCATAAATCATCTAATATTCTGCATGGATTGGAAAGTTACTTCAGTTCTTTCACGGTGAAGTTTGATGGGTCGTTACATTAAGTAGGCCTGAAGGAGCTCTTGTTGGATCACTGTCGAAATTCTTCCGCGATTTACAAGTCTTATGGCTGCCTTGTTTTGTGTCTAGTTGTGACACTATACCATACCATTTCTCTCACCTGGTTGCCGATGAAGCATTCAACAGGTCCTCGTCAGTCTAAATTTTTACTTCGGGGAGCGGGTCGGATTCCAGTATGTCTTCATATTTCCGAAGGAGAGATCATGAACAGTTATCGAACCCAGGAATTTAAGATGTTCTACAGTCTACGGGAATATCTCTACAAGACTCGATTGTGACTAGTTCTATAAATTACAGATAAATCATAGGGTCAGTATCACGTAATGTATACCTACATTTCTCCCGAATTCATCGTGATCGTCCGTTGGTCAGCTTTTATTTGTTGTTCCATTCTTCTGTGTGTAATTCATGGCAATGTTTTGCAGCCATGACTTAATAAACTGGTGGATGGTTTTGGAATTGCTGTTATTACAATTTTCTGGAAGTGTGAGGATAGTTCGCGTGTCTCAGATATCTTGCTTAAAAGGTGGTATGGTTTTACTGCCGTTGGCCCGCCCTGCGATCTCTATAATTATGAGGGAAAGGCTTTGATCCTAGCGGCCTTATTTCGACGCAGGTCTCTCAGTTCTCTGTAAAATTTTTCTCACCGCATTTCTTCTCATTAACCCCTTCTTTCAATTCCATTACACTGTTATCAACTTCTTCTACCTTGTATATATTCCATCGACGTTTCAACTTCCCTTCCTTTCCTTACTGCTGCCTTGCAAAATGACCTCTTCATATTCATACAGTCCCTCCCCTTTGTCCTTACGTTTCTTATTGGAGGCATCTATCTTTCACACAGCCATGCATGTTTATAGAACCTTGCTTTCGTTTTCCAGCCGTACCAGATTAGCCGCTTCGCATTTGCTGTCAGTCCCTTTCTTCAGATTATTGTACACTCTTTTGGCATTTTCCTTGATTGTGTATTTTGTTTTCTTCTTTCGTAGATTAAACTAAATATCTCGTGTGTTATTCGTGGATTTCTACTATGCCCTGTCTTTTTGTTTATTCGATAATCTACTGATTTCGCTGTATCTTCTCTAAAGTTACCCACTCTTCTTTTATTGTTGGCCTATTCCTTTCCACTGTTTTGTCACCAAGCTCAATTTGGAGCTCTCAGCAACATGTGGTTCTTTCATTTCATCCACGTCTTAACTCCTTTGTTTTCTACATTTATTCATTTTCTTAGTTTTAATCTGTTGTTCATGACCAACAAAGTGCTGTCAAAGTATAGACCTGTCTATGTTAATATTTTGGAGTTTAAAAGCAGGTTTCTAAGTCTCTGACTTAACGTTATATATCATTACGTAACCTATTTCAGGATCTCCTAGTCTCTTCCACGTATACAGAATTCTTTTAAGATTCTGAAACAAAGTGTTAGCAATGATAACATTGTGAAAAACTCACGAAACGGATTTACCTTTCGTTTCTCTAACCCAGTTCCTATTTTGAACTATTTTTACTTCTCTTCCTGCTACCACTGTCCAGTTCTAGCTACCCATTAGAATTAAATACTCATTTTCCTAAATAATGAAAATACTTTATTTCAACTTATCATACAGCCTTGCCCTCTGTTTATCATCTGCAGAGCTAGAACAACTGCTGGCGACAGAAAAACGCGCCAATGAAGTCACATATGGAGTAAATATTTTGTTTTAAAAGTTTCAGCGAACTGTGAACTCAGATGCTGTACATCACTGCAAGATACTGGTCTCAAAGTTGTAATATTTTTAAAGTGTTTTAACTCTGCGTTGTTATTTGCGAGAAAATGTCATTCCTAAACGAAAAATTTAATTTTGCTCCCGTTCATACAAAGAAGATTTAGGTGAAAAGATTACTGTAACCAATAGCAGAGTTGAAATTACCGCAGTGCTCACTCCAAAGACCTTATTGTTTTTCTTCTAGTAGCACTAAACTACGGCGTCAGATCAAAAAATTCCACCAACTTTACACATGGACGCACTTCATATACTTTCCCAACGAAACTTCGACTCCCCACAGTTAAATCCGCTGTGATACTTGCCCTTCACATCGGAGCTCCCCCTTCTCAGTTCAAGTGTCTGTGTCACGTTCTCCTTATTAACGGCACACCAATCTTCTACTCTCCGTTTTCCTACCTAACACCTACCATCATCCATATGGCTACATCCAAACGGAACCCTATGTTTGCAGCCACACTCTACAACCCTACACCACTTCTATAGTTTCACTCCCACAAATATTTTTACAAATAGTATGTCCTTCAAGATTATGTGAAAGTGAAGTTCTTCTCTTTATGATAGTCACCTTTCTGCAACACGTTTTAAATAAGATTTTTTTTTAATTAGGCCTTTTAGCCTTTGTGACCAAATGAAAAGCGAAGAAATTCAAAATCTGAATTTTACAGAACGACCATCAGTGAAATTCATTTTTTAATTTTTAAAACATGTGAATTATATATCGTCTGATTACATTGTTTCATAATTGTCATATTTTGGCTGAAGAGCGGATTATATGTAGCACTGAGAACACACTCCCCACTTCGCTGGTGAGGGAGATGAAACAACAATAAAGATATTCATTGTATTCTACTAGACTGCGGCAGTCCTTTCACTGTATCTGTACTGGTTAGTCTTGTGATTTATATTTTAAATTGAATGAATAGAGATATCATACTTTTCCCCCCATCTCAATATACTTCCAGCTCTTTTATTATTTGTATACATGATAGCAATTTAACTTCTTACCAGATACAGCTATATGTGCTCATGAGTTGTTGGTTCCCATCATTCTGGTGGAGTAGATATTATGTTAACTCATATGTTTTGTTATTATATGACTGTTGAATGACTTATGTCACGATTAATATTTATTGTACCATGAGACATAGCTCACAAAATTTTGTATTGGTGAACTGGACTGACAGTACTATATACATGCAGTTATGGAATGAATAAACTTCTGTCACCTGACCATATTACAGCTATGAAATTGTGAGTGAGTTAGTTTTTATTTACAGAACTGTGATCTACAAACCTGAAGTAGCATATTATCATCATCAATGATGTTAGTGGCTTCATTCTGTAAGGCACAATTGGTAAATAATCCCATTTAGCATATTATTTTTGTATTATGTTCATATTTATAGTGGAATTGCATGTATGTACTGATAACATCCAGAGTGTTTTGTAATTATTTCATGTATACCAGTTTCATTACAAAACTACTGAGACTACAAGAAGGATCTATAAATTTAACGCTGCATAACGATATACTTATAACACTATACGTTTTATTTTTGTGTATAAATCTCTTTGTCACAACTGATTTCTTATCACTTCGAATGTAAGTCTTTGGGAAAATGTCGTCACGTTTGTTTCTCTAGTTTGAGTACTGTACATTGAGTACAAAATTGTTTTCCTGTTGGAAATTGCTTGCCCTATTATTTCAGTCTATGTGTATGCCTGATATTAGTAACTGATTTCATACTGTGTCAATATGGGTTCATGGATTATTTGAACTTGTGAATGTTAGTGTAGTCAAACGGTTGACGAGTACAATTCTTTTCTGGTATATTATTCTTGTTACTGAACAGTCCATTAATGGTTGTCGATTACTCAAACAAAAATAGATAACTTGCTGAATAAAAAACTACTGTCATGTAAGTGTAATCATGACTGATGAATTTCACGTCATTTAATGCAATGCTTTCAATATTTACCTGGATTTTTTTAAATATATATATATATTATTAAAGGCACTTAAGATATGTGAGAAAGCTTATAAGTTTTCCACAAAACGGTATTAGTTTGTGGATCCATACTTGAATGTGTTAATAGTGGAACAGTGTTCCATTGTCTCAGGACCTGTCAAACTGCGTTCTTTCTGAGGAACAGTTTTCCATAGTCTCATGGTCTATCAGACTGTGTTCTTGCAGACTCCTATAATGCCTTTAGTTGTGATATTCTGTTTCCGTTTAGATCATCTCGCAGTTGAATTTTGAATGAATGGACCTGTAATGATTCATTAGATGCTTGAAGAGATACAGTTACAATAATGCCATAAATATTGTCACTTCCTAACCACACCAAAGTCCAAATCCGAAAGCAGGGTAGTCATTAAAGTAAAACACGTAACACTGGAACCATCCTTATTACGATCACCTATTTACAGCATGAACAGAACTGAACTAATGGAATGAGAGTGCTGCTATTTATACAAACATCGTATTTCCTACATTGCATGCGCATTCCAGAATATAGATAATACCCCGAGCTTAGGCAGTTAGGAAAGCTTTGGTGACAACGCAGTGGCTGTGATTGTCAGTGCAGTTATCCACCTTTTCTCATTTGTCAACTTCGGGAACCTCCGCATGAGACCGACATCAGTACAGTGGAATGACACAGCTGCAAGACGAGCTAGTACCAGATGCCCAAGACGTAGTTACGGTGCGTTCTCTTATCACTGTCATTTTTTGCAGTCGCTCACATAGTGTCTAAGATATTAATTAAAACCTGATTGGTGACAGCTGCATCTGTTTCTGCTTATAGTCTTCACCAATTGCAGGATTATTCATAGACTGACGTTTGGTACCCTAATACATCGTCTTCTCTATAAACCCTCAATAAACTAAACACTGTTCGAAGAGACCTTGGAAGACCCTAAACTACTGAACGACTGCCATATCATTTTCAGGCGATAGAGATCGTTTTATGCGGATACGAAGGGGCCTGTGATCAACACACTGCTCTCCTATCTGTTGTCCGTTTTCGTGACTTGAGCCACCACTTCTCAATCGAGTAGCTCCCCATTTTGCCTCACTATGGCTGAGTGTAGCCCACTTGCCAAGAGTGCTCAGCAGACCACATTGGTCACCCATCCACGTGTTAGCCAAGCCCAACAGCACTGATCTTTGGTGATCTGACTGGAACTGGTGTTACCAGTGCGGGTAGGCCGTTGCCATAAGTCTGGTGTATTTCTTAATAAACCTCAATGTCTCAATCAAAAAATTCCTGCCAGAGGGACTGGTCCATTATATTGGACTGTATGAGCTCCCCAATATCACTGACTTACTTCCTGGGTCCCAGTCGTTTTTCAGCTATTATGCTTTGCATTTGGTATACCTAAGATACTTCATAAAACTGTGCGCCTGCTTAGCTGGATGGTAACTTGCTTGCCTCTCATGCAGCGGGCCCAGGTTAGATTCCCATCGGTGTCGGAGATTTTCTCCGCTCCGCTCACGGACTGGGTGTTGTGTTGTCCTCATCAACATTTCATCCTCATCACTGGCACGCGAGTCGCTCTCTGTGGCGTCGACTTAAATAATACCCGCACTTGGCGGCCGAACTTCCCCAGATGGGGCCTCCTGGCCAGCAATGTCATACGGTCAATTTTTTTTTATAAAACTTGATTGTAACCAAGAAGTTCTTTCATACAATGATTCGGACAGTTACCGTAGTGCATTTTCTGTTGTCATGCCTGCTGTGCTAGTAGACTCTGGAGCAGTATAGTGAGGATGTGTGGTCCAAAGAGCATCTTACGTCCATGGGGTATCTCAGCATATTGCTGCTCTGAGTCAGTGCCGAATGACGGAAGGCAAAAATCTGAACCGTAAGATACTCTTGAATCAATGATCTACACTTCAATTTGTCAGTACTGTCTCACGGTTTACAACTACCTTTGTAGGAAATAAAGTAAGCAGCATGAGTGTGGAGCAGAAATGGAAAGGAAAAGAAGCAACGGCACACATGCCTAAATCACCCTGTGGAAGTAAAATCACATACTTGCATATACTAGTGTATATCTTTGGAGAACTATTAATCTATAACTTACACGACAAAAATAAATGACATCTACACTCGTTCTATATTTAGTCTAAATTACTATACACTGACACTCACGGCCTTCTTCGTTTGAACCTCGCAAATTCCCTACAGAGCCTTTAGAAATGCCCTTTCCTTATACATACGAAACACACTATACAGTGTGATTCAGTGCATGTGGCCGTTTGCCCCAAAGGGTTACATTGTATACACCCAATCCATGCTATCACATATCGATATCACCCCACTTGTGCTCTACAGTTGTTAATGGAATAGCAAGTTTCTGTCTGACACCAACACAGGATCTGGCGGACATAATGGCGTATATCCACTGAGCCACACCTCCAGTGGCTCCGGTACTACGAGCGCCACCTGCTGCTGCGACACAGGATGGGAGGCAGCAGCAGCCTCTCAACCCACTTGCTCTCGGAGCCACTTCGTCATGTGACGCTATGCAGACTCCATCTAGCTGCGGATCTCACATCGTTGTTCATGCTTATTACTGCAAGACTCTTGCTTGCTGATACTGATGAGCTGGAACCTGATTCTTCCTTCATCATTTGTATTGAGTCTTCTTTCACTTGAAGACATACAAGTTATGCAAATCTTCCATTTGCCTTGTTAATTTGTCCGTTAATGATACTGCTCCTGTCCAGCTTTCCTACGACGAGAGTTGCCATTCCACTGTGTAGTCCACCTCTCCTTACCAATGCGTATCAAGTCGTACGCAACACAACTGGTGTCATTTTTTCACTTCTTGGGCCTCTTCCAGGCATCGTAACTGTATCTGTACCTGACAGAATGAAAAATAAGACTCTGGGAAAGGGACAAATACAGGAACCACAGGTACAATAACAAACCAGTGGACATAAATTGTGCATGTTGCTACTTCTTTGTGTAGCCGATGACCATAGCACCTCCACAAATACCACTTGTGACACGGACATGTAGAGGTTCGGATGTGCAACGACTGCTACAGAGGGGTGTAAGAGCGATTCCTGTATTGATCAGGACGCTGATGGCTCTCCCACTAGGGCTACGGGGATTTTATGGGTTCTAAAGAGCTACGTGGGGCCAGCGTAAGGAGAAGAGTGGTTGCAGCAAGACAGGGAGTTTGTGCAACAACTCATTATTTCTCCAAGGAGCCAAATGAGTGGCAGATGCAGGCCCTTGTCCAGTACCAAAGCATGGTGTCGACCCACACTGTCCTTGTCAGGCATTGATCTCACGGCCCACAGCAGTGATAAGTGGTGTTACGATGACGGTGCAAATGATGCCCCAGTATTGCCAAAGCCTTGCATGGTCTGTGTATCATGGTGGTGCTATGTCAGATGTTGATACATTTCAGTCATGGTGGCTGCGTCCCGTGTAGCTGAGGTGGGTGTCAGGCACTGGAAAGGACCCTGCATCTCAGTGGATAGGACAGTGTTAGTTCGACACTCACCTTTGTGGGAAGACCCCTAGCACAGGGCCCCACCAGGATGGCGTTAGGATTTTGATGGAGTTGAGGCAGAAACCAACACACAACAAGTGGGGATTCAAGGCCCAGCTGTGGGAATGGATGGCTACATTTTACACACAACAGGCAGTTCTTTATCCACTGAGATCATATGTGCAGCCTACTAAGCGTCACCGAAATGTCTTTAAACCGCCAATTGCCTCAATGGTCAGGTAGTAGTTGCAGAGTCACTGGCATGGCGTAATGCTGACGCAGCAAGTGTAGGCAAGCTCCTGAGTTTTGCCACCAGGCCCTGTCTTGGAGCTGTGTTATTACATTTAGTTAGTTGGCTTCCCCATATGTAGGACAATTACAGAATACTATCAGACGTTTCAGTTTAACTGAAAATGAAACAAGTATCGAAATTACTGACTCATGGGTACAATAATAATACCTTATAAACTGTAGGGGTGGGGGTGGTGTGGAGTAGAACGTCCTGGAAGGTTTACTGCACACAGTTTCCAGTTGTCGTTTATTAATAAAGATAGCTTCACATTGTAGCATTTGAAGGCATAAATATCAATCGTGACCCATTTCAAAAGGCATTTGCGTTTGGCCTCATTAGCCAATAATTGAAACGTTTGTTCTAGTCAAAGACACATTTACAACGTAGTTCTCTATCTATTAAAAATCTGTCCGACACACGTTTCAAAACGTAGTACAAATATACAAAATTATTTCACAGTTCTTAAACTCTTCATATAGCTCTAGTGCAACAAACACTCTTAACCTGAACACAGTCGAACGATTTACCTAAACAATCAACGGTAGCCATCAAATTAAATTTTTAATCATGAAACCTCTCCCATACGCATGGTACAGTCTGCACATACTTTCAGCGATACCGGAGCACAAGTAAATGTAAAACTAACACATGCAGGCTCCTTTCACAACTCAAGATAGAGCAGATTAGATTAAAACACTTAAAGAAATACGTGATGAACAAGGGGAAAGAAAAAACCATTTTCAGTTACGAGAAGGGAAGAGGAGAAACAATTTTGCCATCGTAAACCGAACTCTCACGTGTACTGGATCGATACAATTACACTAACGTACTGACTGAGATGTTAAAAGTCATGGGATACCTCCAAAAATCGTGTCGGACCTCCTTTTGCCCAGCGTAGTGTAGCAACCCGACGTGGCATTGACACAACAAGTCGTTAGAAGTTCTCTGCAGAAATATTGACCCACGTTACCCCGATAGCCGTCCATAATTGAAAAAGTGTTACCGGTGCAGGAGCTTGGATACGAACTGAACTCTCCATTATGTCCCATACATGTTCGATGGGATTCACGGTGATCTGGGATGCCAAACCATTCCCTCGAATTGTCCAGAATTTTCTTCAGACCAGTCGCAAACAATAGAGGTACTGCCATGGGGCAATTTCATCGATAGGATTTCCATAATCGCTTGGGGACATGAGGTACTTGACTGGCTGTATATGGCTTCCAAGTAGCTGAACATAACCACTATCAGTCAATCATTGGTCCTGTTATGCCACAGGATCCGGTCCATTCCATGGTAGCACAACCCACACCATTATGGCCCCAGCACTGGCTTGCGCAGTGTCTTGTTGACAACATCGTTCCATGGCTTGGTGGGGTCTGCGCCAAACTTGGATCCTTACATCACCTCTTGGCAAGTGAAATCGGGGCTCATCTGACAAAGCGACGGTTTCCCAGTTGTCTAGGATCCAACGGAAATGGTCACAAGCGCCGGAGAGGCCCTGCTGGCGATGTCGCGCCTTTTGCAAAGGCATTCGCGTTAGTCGACGGCTGCCATAAACCATTAACGTCAAATTTTGCAACCCTGTCCTAACAGGTACGTTCGTCGTACATCTCACATTGAATTCTGCTGTTGTTTCAAGCAACGTCCTTTGTCTGTTTGCACTGGCAACTCTACGCGAACGCTGCTGTTCTCGGTCGTTACGTGAGGGACGTCGGCTACTGCTTTGCTCGTGGCAAGAGGTAGTCTGAAATTTGATACCCACGCCATACTCTTGACACTGTGTGTCTCTAAGTACTGCATTCTCTAACGATATCCGAAATTGAATGTCTCATTGTCTATCTCCAACTACCACTCCGCGTTCGAAGTCTGTTAACTCTTCTCGTACGGCCATAATCACGTTAGAAACCTTCGCACATGAATCACCTGCTTACAAATAACAGCTCCGTCAGTGAACTATCCTAATATACACTCCTGGAAATTGAAATAAGAACACCGTGAATTCATTGTCCCAGGAAGGGGAAACTTTGACACATTCCTGGGGTCAGATACATCACATGATCACACTGACAGAACCACAGGCACATAGACACAGGCAACAGAGCATGCACAATGTCGGCACTAGTACAGTGTATATCCACCTTTCGCAGCAATGCAGGCTGCTATTCTCCCATGGAGACGATCGTAGAGATGCTGGATGTAGTCCTGTGGAACGGCTTGCCATGCCATTTCCACCTGGCGCCTCAGTTGGACCAGCGTTCGTGCTGGACGTGGAGACCGTGTGAGACGACGCTTCATCCAGTGCCAAACATGCTCAATGGGGGACAGTTCCGGAGATCGTGCTGGCCAGGGTAGTTGACTTACACCTTCTAGAGCACGTTGGGTGGCACGGGATACATGCGGACGTGCATTGTCCTGTTCGAACAGCACGTTCCCTTGCCGGTCTAGGAATGGTAGAACGATGGGTTCGATGACGGTTTGGATGTACCGTGCACTATTCAGTGTCCCCTCGACGATCACCAGTGGTGTACGGCCAGTGTAGGAGATCGCTCCCCACACCATGATGCTGGGTGTTGGCCCTGTGCCTCGGTCGTATGCAGTCCTGGTTGTGGCGCTCACCTGCACGGCGCCAAACACGCATACGACCATCATTGGCACCAAGGCAGAAGCGAATCTCATCGCTGAAGACGACACGTCTCCATTCGTCCCTCCATTCACGCCTGTCGCGACACCACTGGAGGCGGGCTGCACGATGTTGGGGCGTGAGCGGAAGACAGCCTAACGGTGTGCGGGACCGTAGCCCAGCTTCATGGAGACGGTTGCGAATGGTCCTCGCCGATACCCCAGGAGCAACAGTGTCCCTAATTTGCTGGGAAGTGGCGGTGCGGTCCCCTACGGCACTGCGTAGGATCCTACGGTCTTGGCGTGCATCCGTGCGTCGCTGCGGTCCGGTCCCAGGTCGACGGGCTCGGGTACCTTCCGCCGACCACTGGCGACAACATCGATGTACTGTGGAGACCTCACGCCCCACGTGTTGAGCAATTCGGCGGTACGTCCACCCGGCCTCCCGCGTGCCCACTATACGCCCTCGCTCAAAGTCCGTCAACTGCACATACGGTTCACGTCCACGCTGTCGCGGCATGCTACCAGTGTTAAAGACTGCGACGGAGCTCCGTATGCCACGGCAAACTGGCTGACACTGACGGCGGCGGTGCACAAATGCTGCGCAGCTAGCGCCATTCGACGGCCAACACCGCGGTTCCTGGTGTGTCCGCTGTGCCGTGCGTGTGATCATTGCTTATACAGCCCTATCGCAGTGTCCGGAGCAAGTATGGTGGGTCTGACACACCGGTGTCAATGTGTTCTTTTTTTCCATTTCCAGGAGTGTATCTTGACACACGATGCCACAGGCACCTGTGGATGTGCACATCGCTGTTCAAATGGTTCAAATGGATGTAAGCACTATTGGACTTAACACCTGCGGTCATCAGTCCCCTGGACTTAGAACTACTTAAACCTAACCTAATGTTGTGACTTGGCAAGACAGCCAAGCCACTAGGAGGTGAAGCCGAAAGGCACGCGTTTAAGCTCACGCAGGCTGGCATGAGGTCTGGAACAGTTAAAGGAGTTGAGTCTAGTCAAAAAAGTTCGGAGCTTCTGGAATACTTAACTTTAATCCATAATTGGTGAACATCGGTCTGACGGTACATGCATCACAAGATAAATAGCAAATGATAATGGCGCCTTGCTAGGTTGTAGCAAATGACGTAGCTGAAGGCTATGCTAACTATCGTCTCTGCAAATGAGAGCGTAATTTGTCAGTGAACCATCGCTAGCAAAGTCGGCTGTACAACTGGAGCGAGTGCTAGGAAGTCTCTCTAGACCTGCCGTGTGGCGGCGCTCGGTCAGCAATCACTGACAGTGGCGACACGCGGATCCGACGTATACTAGCGGACCGCGGCCGATTTAAAGGGTACCACCTAGCAAGTGTGGTGTCTGGCGGTGACACCACACCTAAGGACAACACACACATCCATGACCGAGGCAGGATTCGAACCTGCGACCGTAGCAGCAGCGCGGTTCCGGACTGAAGCGCCTAGAACCGCTCGGCCACAGCGGCTGGTGCACATTCCTGTCCCATGACTTCTGTCACCCCATTGTATAACATAATAAGACAGGAATTCATGTAAGAAGGGAACACTAACGCACCACAATAGTGGACACCAACATAATCAAAAGAACACCAAGACAAGGACAAGGCCGTTGTACATGACAAGACATCTAGAAAATACGTCAGCCTTACACTAGTGAAGCAGTGTCTCCCAAGCAACGTCATTCAGAACAGAATGACACAATGTCTAGCACACAATGTCGCTCAAACACTGTTAACCCACATTCTAGGTAAGCTCCAGTAAAGAGGAAAACACTCAAATAGCTTCTACTACAAGAGACGCTTTGCCCATCACAATAAGTAATCCGTGACTACAACCCGGCGATTAAGAGCGGTATCGCTCTTTACCCTCAAGCAACCACAGTTGCTAACCTTGCTAATACGCTCATATCACTTCCAAACTCACTAGAACGTGACAAGCATAGCACGAAATGGAGCTCCGGACTACACACCCTCAACAATAAGATGGCAGGCAAAGATCGTTTAATTCCACGGCATCAATCTGGGCATCGTACTCTGTATACGGCGGCGAATAAGTCAAGAACACAGGCTGCAATCACAGCCAGTACCCACAATCCATCCGGACACTGAACTGCATAACAGACAGGGAGCAAACTACGGCCAGGCGGCCTATAATCTTTGGCGGAGGACAGACACTGCCGACGTGGGCTAGTGGCCGCACCTCAGTGACTTGAAACATAGACTGGCTGATACCATCGCACTCCAGCCGACGAAGTGTTGCCTATCCTACTGGACTCTGCTATTGCCAATGCTGCTCCAGTTCCAGTGCGGCCACAGATAGCATTCACCATATAACACGCCCGGCAAGCCCCTCTCATAGCTATGGCAGAGACTTTCCTGGAATAATTTAACGTTATTCACTTGTGTCACATTTATTCCCACTGCCCACATCACACGCAGGCACACACTACAATACACTAATTATAACTCATAACACACACACACACACACACACACACACACACACACACACACACACACACACACACACACACTTGACAGGTGTCATGACACTGACGATACTTCAACCATTTGATTAAAGTCTTCGTATTTCCCCCTGACAATAAGGTTTCATTGAGTGAAATGGAATCTGGAATCGAATAGCATGTATTGTTTATTCAGTAAACAACAGAGATGAAACATTGGCGCACATACAAGTTTACGAGTATGATTGAGAATCATATTAGGAATTACAGAACTGACCTGATATTAAGGTTGAAATTACGGAAATTGAGCAGAATATCCAAAGCCCTTCACCCGAGGGGCACATCAATTGAAAGTCCCAAACCATCATAACAGTAGCTAACGTAACGTGCTTATAAGTAAATATTAGGCCTTGCAGCAATGATACCAAATGAAATTAAGGTTGAAGTTCCCTCTAGTCAACAACATTCCAAAGCCAAACCATTGTCAAACTGCCGGACAGGTGTCCATAATTAAAATCTGAAACTTACATGTGACTATCGCAGCAATCAGTAATAAATTACAAGAGAAAATATTTTAGTTAGTTTAAACGGTAAGGCCTCTTCCCGAGTATCATCGAGAATCACGTATCTGTCGCAAAGGTTGTCCATAACTGACTTTTTTATTTTGAGTTATCAGTCTTCTGTCTTGTGCGATTCGGTCCGCCATGAATTCTGCTCCTGCGCTGTCTTATCTCAGACTATCACTTGCAGCCTACGTCCTCAAATATTTGTTGGATGCATTCAAATCCCTGTGTTGTGTAATTTTTACCCTCTACAGTTCGCTATAGTACCATGGGCGTTGCTCCCTGATGCCTTAACAAATGTCCTCTCACCTTGTCTCTTCTTCTCGTCAGTGTTTTCTATACATTCCGTCCTACCGCCGATTCTGTGGAGAACCTCCTCATTCCTCATCTTATCAGTTTACCTAATTGTCGACATTCTCCTGTAACATCACGTCTCAAATGCTTCTATTCGCTTCTGTTCCGATTTTCCCAGGGTTCATGTTTCGCTATCATACAATGTTATGCTCCAAACATACATTCTCAGTAATTTATTCCTCAAACTGAGGCCGTCTTCTGATATTCGTACACTGCTCTTGGGTGGGAATGCCATTTTTGCCAGTGCTAGTATGCTTGTATGTCCTCCTTGCTCCATTCGTCATGGGTTACTTTTTCTCCCCAGATAGCACAATTCCTGAACTTCGTCTAAGTCGTGATCACCAATCATGACTCTTTGTTTCTCGCTGTTCTGATTTGTGGTACGTGTCAGTACCTTTCTCTTTTTCAAGTTTAGTCTGAGTTTATATTCTCTGTTCGTTGACCTGTTCAATTCATCTAACAGATCTGCACAGTCTCTGAGAATAGCAATCTCATCAACGAGTTTTATCATTGATATCAGTTTACGATAAATTATAACTCCACTCTAAAAACTCTTCCAGTTCTGTCATTGCTTCTTCGATGTATAGATTGAACAGTGGGGTGAAAGATTGTATCCTTTTGTTACACGCATTCTAATCCAAGCACTTCGTTCTTTATCTTCCAGTCACATTGTTTCGTCATGGTCATTGTACATATTGTATATTACCCGTATTTCCCTGCAGTTTACGCCTATTTTATCAGAAATTCGAATACGTTACAGAATTTTGCGTTGTCGAAAGCACCCTGTGGATTGAAGAATGCCGTGAACGTGTTCTGATATTTCTTCAACCTCAGGTCTATTATCGAGTACAACGTGAGAACCGCCTGTTTAGTGCCTTTATCGTTCCTAAATCCAAACAGATCTTCATCTGACAGATCCTACGTTTTTTTGCCATTTTCAATATATTACTCTTGTCAGCATCTGGGATGCATCATGTGTTAGGCTGATTCCGCAACAATTTTTCGCCCCTATCTGCCCTTGCTCTCTTTGGAAATGTGTTGATGATATTTATCCGAAAGTCGGATGGTACGTCGCCAGTCTCATAGATTTTATACACAAACATGGTCGTTTGCTAGAGGCTTCTCCCAATGATTTAGAAATTTCGACGGAATATTTTCTATGCTTTCTGCCTTATTTAATCGTAAGTCACCCAGAGCTCTTTAACCCTGACTGCAAATTAGGTTTCCGGATGTCATCCCTACCGACTCCAACTTCTTCCTCCAATACATTAAACGAGTGACCCCTTCGAAGAGCCCTTCAGTAGATCTGCTCTGCATTCCATATCCTTTTCACCTTGGCTGACTTGTATTTGCTATTTATTTCAGTCCTAAAGGATCTATATTGCTCTTTATCTGTCTTTCCCGGAGTATTTGTGTACTGTTTTCTTATATAGTCTCGCAAACCATGAATTCTCTCCAGCGATCCTGAAGTACGTAGATTTGGTACACCTTTGAAACTAAACACAGGACTTACACAATACACCTCAAAAGATACTTCCTTTGATGCCGGATGTTTCCTAACATTTCGAATCTACAGAGCATACATCATACTGAAACAATCATAAATGATGTAATTCTAACGACGCCGTTAAAGTTGCATAAGAACGAGAAAAAAATAAAATGAAACCATTATGACGTTCATGATTACCAAATGCATTTATTTTTTCATTTAACCTGATATGATTAAGGCCATATGGCCCTCTCTTACATTGGACAAGGATTGCAAACATACAATTCCTTTAGACATCACAGTTACCTGATAAATAAAAGTTTTAATATGACACATAGTATTTAATTGGTTGAGTGTCTATAGTGGCAATTTTTGTAAATAATCCTGACTATGAACTAATTAAGTTACTACTGGGAGTATTTGTACTATTGTTGCTACTATTACTAAGAGTAATAGTTGTCACTATTATTATCATTACCTTTATTATTACTATTACAAGAATACCAGTAATGACAATAATAACAATAATGTTAATGGCAGATATTAATAGGATTTATAGATGTACGAGATAAATATTTTCTGATACAGTTCTGGGGAAAGGAAATCTAAGGAGTCTGCATCAACTAAGAATACTGTAAAACGAGGGAGATCTGGTTGGCAACAAGAATGTACAAGAGTGACAAGTGCGTGCAGGCACAATGGTAACCATTGTTGTTGCTTTAGCAGATATGTCATTAACTGTCTTCTCAAGGTGGAGATGTTAATAAGTTCTCTAATATAGAGTGCGAAGTCCTTTCAGAGTCGGATTTCTGAGACTGGGAATAGCTTCAGGAAAGTGGCTGAATGGTGAAATTGGACAGAACGAATTTTGCTGTGATGGGAACAGGTGTTTCTTGCCATTTTTTCATACAAGAGCGTTAAGGCCGAGAAGAGATATGATGAACAGTGTACGTTCGTAAGGCAACAGAGAAGGAGGAGGGTCCGGGAATCTCGACGTGTGTCTGCACACAGCCAGGGTAGTTGTGCGTACGATGGTGAAATACGATCAAAGAGTCAAACATCATAGACATAACGAACACAGGCGCTCGTAACCAGTTCCAGGCGCCGTGAGCAATCCTTAGAAACGACTGCAGGATAATACCGCCGTAATCAACAACTGGAAGTGTAAGTACAGGTCTAAGTTTCTTGTTCGACTCAAGAGGAAAGATTTGATTATATTTTTCTAGGGCATGAAGAGGTGGGGATTGAGCCATGCCGGCGTGCGGCTACCGATATTTGTTCAGAGATTCTAACATTTCGGCGCTTGTGAGCCCGTCACGAGTTGGCGCGGCAAGGGGCGGACCGAGAGACAAGTGCGAGTGAGTTTAGTGGGGAGGTGGAGAGAAGACGGAGTGATTGCCCAAGAAGGGTACACCGGTCGGTGAAGAGGTGTTTCGAAAAGACATTGTAGAGGCGACAGTTGTAATGTGACCGAGCGCCTCGCGTCCGACTCTGCCCAGATACTCCACACTCTTAACACGAACAATGTCCATTTTACAAAGCAGCGTCGCTAAAGTTGAACGAGAACTAACTGGATAATATGAGATACTTCACCCTGTCTAAGACTTACGGCACGTTCCAACAACCACATGAAATAAAGGAAGGAAGATTTGGGTTTTACGTCCCGTCGAAAACGAGCTTCTTAGCGGCGGTGCATAAGCCGTGACCTTTCAAAAACACCATCCCGGCATTTACCTGCAGCGATACGAAGATATCACGGAAATTCCTAAGCTAGCCTGCCGGACGCGGGTTTAAAACGTCGTCTTCCCGACTCGGTCCCAAATATGTTCATCAGTCTTTGCCACTCTGACACATATCTTCTGACCCACTACTTTACTCACACTGTAGGATAGAAGAGCACAAGTCAACTACTACTGTGGATATGAAACTTCCTGTCCGATTATAACGATGTGCCGGATCCAGACTCGAACTCGGGATCTTTGCCTTTCGCGGGCAAGTGCTCTACCAACTGAGCTACCCAAGCATGACTCACGCCCCGTCCTCACAGCTTTACTTCTGCCGGTACCTCGTCTCCTACCTTCCAAACTTTACAGAAGCTCTCCTGCGAACCTTTCGGGACTAGCACTCCTGAAAGAAAGGATATTGCGGACACATGGCTTAGCCACAGCCTGGGGGATGTTCCCAGAATGCAGAGTGAAAATCTCATTCTGTCTACTGTGAATAGTTTATCAACTCTCAATCTTTCATAAATTTAAGTTGGTGATTCATCATAAAATCCTCTTAACAGTTTGTCTTCATTTTTCAAGGTCTTTGGAATCTCGCAGTAGCCGGCCCCATGTCTGGTATGTTATCTCTTTTGTCTGGTCTATCCACCATCTCTGTGGTCTTTCCTGCCGCTTTTTCCCTTCGACCTTACCTTGTATGATCATATTTTCAAAGTCATCCTCATGTCTTCGAATTATGTGATCAAAGAACTGCAGAGTTTACGGAAAACAAATACTGTACAATTTCTTCTCCACACTCATTTACATCTACATCTACATTTATACTCCGCAAGCCACCCAACGGTGTGTGGCGGAGGGCACTTTACGTGCCTTTGTCATTACCTCCCTTTCCTGTTCCAGTCGCGTATGGTTCGCGGGAAGAACGACTGTCTGAAAGCCTCCGTGCGTGCTCTAATCTCTCTAATTTTACATTCGTGATATCCTCGGGAGGTATAAGTAGGGGGAAGCAATATATTCGATACCTCATCCAGAAACGCACCCTCTCGAAACCTGGCGAGCAAGCTACACCGCGATGCAGAGCGCCTCTCTTGCAGAGTCTGCCACTTGAGTTTATTAAACATCTCCGTAACGCTATTACGGTTACCAAATAACCCTGTGACGAAACGCGCCGCTCTTCTTTGGATCTTCTCTATCTCCTCCGTCAGACCGATCTGATACGGATCCCACACTGATGAGCAATACTCAAGTATAGGTCGAACGAGTGTTTTGTAAGCCACCTCCTTTGTTGATGGACTACATTTTCTAAGCACTCTCCCAATGAATCTCAACCTGGTACCCGCCTTACCAACAATTAATTTTATATGGTCATTCCACTTCAAATCGTTCAGCACGCATACTCCCAGATATTTTACAGAAGTAACTGCTACCAGTGTTTGTTCCGCTATCATATAATCATACAATAAAGGATCCTTCTTTCTATGTATTCGCAATACATTACATTTGTCTATGTTAAGGGTCAGTTGCCACTCCCTGCACCAAGTGCCTATCCGCAGCAGATCTTCCTGCATTTCGCTACAATTTTCTAGTGCTGTAACTTCTCTGTATACTACAGCATCATCCGCGAAAAGCCGCATGGAACTTCCGACACAATCTACTAGGTCATTTATATATATTGTGAAAAGCAATGGTCCCGTAACACTCCCCTGTGGCACGCCAGAGGTTACTTTAACGTCTGTAGACGTCTCACCATTGATAACAACATGCTGTGTTCTGTTCGCTAAAAACTCTTCAATCCAGCCACACAGCTGGTCTGATATTCCGTAGGCTCTTACTTTGTTTATCAGGCGACAGTGCGGAACTGTATCGAACGCCTTCCGGAAGTCAAGAAAAATAGCATCTACCTGGGAGCCTGTATCTAATATTTTCTGGGTCTCATGAACAAATAAAGCGAGTTGGGTCTCACACGATCGCTGTTTCCGGAATCCATGTTGATTCCTACATAGTAGATTCTGGGTTTCCGAAAACGACATGATACTCGAGCAAAAAACATGTTCTAAAATTCTACAAGAGATCGATGTCAGAGATATAGGTCTATAGTTTTGCGCATCTGCTCGGCGACCCTTCTTGAAGACTGGGACTATCTGTGCTCTATTCCAATCATTTGGAACCCTCCGTTCCTCTAGAGACTTGCGGTACACGGCTGTTAGAAGGGGGCAAGTTCTTTCGCGTAGTCTGTGTAGAATCGAATTGGTATCCCGTCAGGTCCAGTGGACTTTCCTCTATTGAGTGATTCCAGTTGCTTTTCTATTCCTTGGACACTTATTTCGATGTCAGCCATTTTTTCGTTTGTGCGAGAATTTAGAGAGGGAACTGCAGTGCGGTCTTCCTCTGTGAAACAGCATTGGAAAAAGGTGTTTAGTATTTCAGCTTTACGCGTGTCATCCTCTGTCTCAATGCCATCATCATCCCGTAGTGTCTGGATATGCTGTTTCGAGACACTTACTGATTTAACGTAAGACCAGAACTTCCTAGGATTTTCTGTCAAGTCGGTACATAGAATTTTACTTTCGAATTCACTGAACGCTTCACGCATAGCCCTCCTTCCGCTAACTTTGACATCGTTTAGTTTCTGTTTGTCTGAGAGGTTTTGGCTGCGTTTAAACTTGGAGTGCAGCTCTCTTTGCTTTCGCAGTAGTTTCCTAACTTTGTTGTTGTACCACGGTAGGTTTTTCCCGTCCCTCACAGTTTTACTCCGCACGTACCTGTCTAAAACGCATTTTACGATTGCCTTGAACTTTTTCCATAAACACTCAACATTGTCAGTGTCGGAACAGAAATTTTCGTTTTGATCTGTTAGGTAGTCTGAAATCTGCCTTCTATTACTCTTGCTAAACAGATAAACCTTCCTCCCTTTTTTTATATTCCTATTAACTTCCATATTCAGGGATGCTGCAACGGCTTTATGATCACTGATTCCCTGTTCTGTACAAACAGAGTCGAAAAGTTCGGGTCTGTTTGTTATCAGTAGGTCCAAGATGTTATCTCCACGAGTCGGTTCTCTGTTTAATTGCTCGAGGTAATTTTCGGATAGTGCACCCAGTATAATGTCACTCGATGCTCTGTCCCTACCACCCGTCCTAAACATCTGAGTGTCCCAGTCTATATCTGGTAAATTGAAATCTCCACCTAAGACTATAACATGCTGAAAAAAGTATATGTGAAATTTATTCCAAATTTTCTCTCAGCTGTTCTGCCACTAACGCTGCTGAGTCGGGAGGTCGGTAAAAGGAGCCAATTATTAACCTAGTTCGGTTGTTGAGTGTAACCTCCACCCATAATAATTCACAGGAACTATCCACTTCTACTTCACTACAGGATATATACTTCTACTAACAGCGACGAACACTCCACCACCAGTTGCATGCAATCTATCCTTTCTAAACACCGTCTGTACCTTTGTAAAAATTTCGGCAGAATTTATCTCTGGCTTACGCCAGCTTTCTGTGCCTATAACGATTTCAGCTTCGGTGCTTCCTATCAGCGCTTGAAGTTCTGGTACTTTACCAACGCAGCTTCGACAGTTGACAATTACAATACCGATTGCTGCTTGGTCCCCGCATGTCCTGACTTTGCCCCGCACCCGTTGAGGCTGTTGCCCTTTCTATACTTGCCCAAGGCCATCTAACCTAAAAAAACCGCCCAGCCCACGCCACACAACCCCTGCTACCCGTGTAGCCGCTTGTTGCGTGTAGTGGACTCCTGACCTATCCAACGGAACCCGAAACCCCACCACCCTATGGCGCAAGTCGAGGAATCTGCAGCCCACACGGTCGCAGAACCGTCTCAGCCTCTGATTCAGACCCTCCACTCGGCTCTGTACCAAAGGTCCGCAGTCAGTCCTGTCGACGATGCTGCAGATGGTGAGCTCTGCTTTCATCCTGCTAGCGAGACTGACAGTCTTCACCAAATCAGATAGCCGCCGGAAGCCAGAGAGGATTTCCTCCGATCCATAGCGACACACATCATTGGTGCCGACATGAGCGACCACCTGCAGATGGGTGCACCCTGTACCCTTCATTGCATCCGGATGGACCCTTTCCACATCTGGAATGACTCCCCCCGGTATGCACACGGAGTGCACATTGGTTTTCTTCCCCTCTCTTGCTGCCATTTTCCTAAGGGGCCCCATTACGCACCTGACGTTGGAGCTCCCAACTACCAGTAAGGCCACCCTCTGCGACTGCCCGGATCTTGCAGACTGAGGGGCAACCTCTGGAACAGGACAAGCAGCCATGTCAGGCCGAAGATCAGTATCAGCCTGAGACAGAGCCTGAAACCGGTTCGTCAGACAAACTGGAGAGGCTTTCCGTTCAGCCCTCCGGAATGTCTTTCGCCCCTGCCACACCTTGAGACGACCTCCCACTCTACCACAGGTGAGGGATCAGCGTCAATGCGGGCAGTATCCCGGGCAACCACAGTCGTAGTCCGATCAGGGGATGCGTGGGACGAGTTGGCCGTCCCCGACGAACCCCCATCCGGACCCCCACAGTGATGCCCATTGGCAACAGCCTCAAGCTGTGTGACCGAAGCCAACACTGCCTGAAGCTGGGAGCGAAGGGATGCCAACTCAGCCTGCATCCGAACACAGCAGTTGCAGTCCCTATCCATGCTAAAAACTGTTTTGCAAAGAACGTCTAAACTAATCTACAGAGAGCGCAAACAAATCAACAAAATTTAAACGGTTATTAAAATACAAGATTGCCTAGTAAATGCAGTAATGCTGCTACTTGCGCACTGCTGACACTGCTCGGCGGCGGAAGGAGACTACGCGAATTTACACCATTCAGGTACTAAAACGCGATGCTACACTCTCAAATACTATAATACATGGATATGTTGGTCCGCTTGTCCATCCATGATACTTCCAGCAACCTGCTGTATGTCCACGCCTCAAAAGTGTCAACTCTTTTCCCGTTCCCTTCTGTTATTTTCCATGTTTCAGTGCCCTAAAGGAAAACTGGAAACAGAGATTTCAGCAACCTCAATTTAGTATGTCTGGTTAGGGCTCGATGTTTCCAAATTACTGTCAGCTTCGATGCAGCATCCCAACCCAGAAAAATCCTGTCTCGTATATCCTGTGTAGAGCCTCCCTCTTTGTGAACAACTGAGCCCAGGTAGACAAAGGGTTCGACTTCTTCGTATTCCGATGACACATTACTATTTGGAAGTCACTCACATCTGTCAGTCATCATGATCTTAGTCTTTTTCTTGCTAACTGAGAGTCCACGTATCTCGCTTTCTCTCCTAACTCTGTCCAGTAGTTCCTTCAGCATCACTTGTGATTCTGCGTACAACCTTAAATCTCTAGTTTTTTTGTCCTACAATTTCGATCCAACTAGTTCAGCCATGAAGACTTTTACTCATTACATACTCTCCATAGATGTTAAATAGAACAGCCAACAGAATGCATCCCTGTCTAACATGGTTCAAAAAAAAGAACTTGAAATAGTCTTACTTAGTCTAATTACTGCCTACTATCAGAGAAGAGATTTCTGAAATGGTATTAAGATATTCAGGAACGTCCTTTCTGCTAGTATGCTCCAGAGTTTTACATGGAACACAGTCTAAAGCCTTCCTATAATCCAAAATAAAAAAGAAATAATGGGGTGTGTAATTCCCTACATTTTTCAATTTGCTGTCTGACATTGATAATCTATTTTCGTTTTCCTTTATCATTCGTAAACCCAGCTTGCTCTGGTGATATTTCTTTATCTGAGTAGGTCCTCAGCCATTCATGCATGACATTTAGAAGAAACTTAGTGGGACGTGAAACCGAAGAAAAGGGTCTGTAGTTCTCACAACGCTTATGAAACGAAAGAGTTGCTGACATTTATTTCATGAATTATTTTCAAACAAAACCGCTAGGAGCTTTGCATGTTTCAGCAGTAAAAAAAAAGCTGTCACGCTAAGGTACTTTCTTATTTTTCATTTCTGTTGTGTAAACATCGGAAACATTTTATGGTGCCCAGTCTGCTACTTCCACCAGAAGGATCATTCAGTTACAACGACTTTCAAAGCACTTCACTAACTTGTGAGTGCTCAGTTAATAACTTAGTGATAGTAATAAGTGATTCATATAGGAGTCAGTCCACAGTAGCTAATACAGGTCCGTAGAGAATTAGTAAAGCTACTCTCTCTCTCGTAGTTAAAAACATTAATAAACATTTTATTTTTACTATTGATCTTGGTGGATACACTTCAAAACTCAATGTCAAGAGATAAAACAGTTAACTGAAGGAATTCAGCTGAACCATTTTCAGATAACAGCGGAAATAAGAGCTTTAGAATTTAACATATACCAAAGTAGTCGTATTTCTCTAGTTTTAAATGAAGCAATTCACAGATTGGGCTTCAGAGGTGACCTTCTTTCGTTTGTCCTCAGTCTTTTGGCGATGTAGAGACTGCCCTGATGTGAAGTGTTTTGTTTGACCTAGGGTACCTATAAAAATTCTGTATTATATGAAATGAATCAGTAGTCGATGTTTAGAAAGAACATTACATGATATCTGTCAAAAATGAAAACACACAAAAGCAATAACAATTTTATTGAAAGACTTACAAAGGTATCACTTATACAGTCACAAATTTTTCAAGAACTTTGAGGTTGGGTCAGCAACGCGGCCTTAGAAGAGTTAACAATGATTGATCGAATCGCTGTGAGTAGTGGTGTTAATTAACCTCACCACGTATTGGCAGAAGAAACGAAGAAAATTTTGGAGGAGGCGAGGACGAAGCACGACAAGCAAGAAGGGTAGCAAAGCACGCGAAGGGAGAGAGTAAGAAAATACAAGAAATTAGTACAGAGGCAATGTTAAAATTAGAGACTTGTTTCGAAATCCTGAAGAAGCACCGAGAATAGAGGGAAAGACTGCCAGATAAGTCGGAGAAGCATATGGACCAACTAGAAGAATATATGGGGACAAACGCCAAGAGGCCTTGCATCGATCACAGAACTGGGAAGTGGTAGCTGAGGTGATCACAAAGCCACAGACTGGACTACATGGCACTCAAGCAGAGTACAAGGTAAAATTGACAGATGTGCAGTTGCGTTCAGATCTTGGTATAGCTTAGGATAAAGTCATCCACTTCGAGAGGAAGGAAGTAGACATGTGGCTAGAGAATACTGTTAAATTTTAAACAGAGGAGATATGCAAAACGGGGAACACAAAAAATAAACTTAGTAATGCAGATGGCAGAACGACCATGAATAAAAGTGTGCATCAAGTTGGTAGTACCAAATCAGTCATTAACGCACCAGCAGCTAGTGTCGTGGTTGTTGACAAGCCGGTAACGAACACAAATCGTGAACACCGCATGGATTTTACTTTTAGGGAAATTATGTGCTACGAGATTTAAATGTTGTCCTGTATGATCACGGAATTCAGAGACATGGATCCATCCGGTGGCTTCGGTGCGACTATTTGATAATTTCTTTAATACAAAGTGATCAGGACTTCGTCACCTGGAATTGGAAAAGGCGCACATAAAACCAACAGGCAGTGAATAGGAAATGCTCTTCGTTTGTGACTCCCTGGGAGGAAGTTCTCAAGATATATTGACTACACGTAAAAGAATATAATATTAAAGAGGAAAAACTACACAAATGTATGGTTGTTGGAGAGGGGCAGCAGCCTTTTTAGTAGTTGCGGGGGCAATACTCCGGATGATTGAGTGATCTGGCCTTGTAAAATCAACCAAAACGGCTTTGCCATGATCGTACTGCGAACGGCTCAAAGCAAGGGGAAACTGCAACCGTCATTTTTCCCGAGGGCATGCAGCACTTCTGTGTGCTTAGTAAACAATCCCGTAAGATATGTTAATGAACTAACTCAATCACCTGAAAATGCCGTAAAATGCCGAAACCTAGATCGTAATTAAATAAACAATATTAGAGCCAAATGGTGGGGTGTTCATTTTAAAAAAGCTATATGGTTAAATGGTGATGGAATCCTCTTGGGTAAAATATTCTGGAGGTACAACAGTCCCCCATGCGGATCTCCTGGAGAAGACTACTAAGGAGAGCGTGGAATGTCAGATCCCTTAACCATGCATCTAGATTAGAAAATTTAAAAACAATGGAAGAAATCGTAGGAGACCTCACAGAAGATCAGTTTGGGTTCCTGAAAAACTAGGAAAACTCCAGGCAATAGTGACCCTACGAGTCCTCATAGACTAAGGAAATTAAAATTCTAACGGTGGATCGGGTAGAGCACAGGGAACTACACAATTTGTTCAGAAACCAGACTGCTGTTATTAGAGTCGAGGGGCATGCAAGGGAAGCAATTGTTAAGAAGGGAGTGAGGCAGGGCTGTAGCCTATCTCCGATGTTATTCAATCTGTATTTCGAGCAAGCAGTAAAGGAAAAAAATTTAATAAGAATGGAAGTCGAGGGAGAAGAAAAACAAACTTCCAGGTTTTCTGATGTCATTGTAATACTGTCAGAGACAGCAAAAGAATTGAAAGAGCAGTTTAAAGGAATGGACAGCGTATTGAAAGGATGATATAAGATGAACATCAACAAAGCCAAACGAGGATAATGGAATGTAGTCGAATAAAATCAGGTGCTGCTGAGGGATTTAAATTAGGAAATGAGACCCTTAAAGCAATAGATGAGTTCCTCCTACATGCGAAAATAATTGATGAGGGTGGAAGTAGTGAGGAAATAAAATGTAGACTGGCAATTGCAAGAAGAGCGTTCCCGAATAAGAGAAATTTGCTAACATGGCGTTTACATTAAAGTGCCAGGTAATCTTTTCTGAAAGTATTTGTATGGTGGGTAGCCGAGTATGGAAGTAAAACATGGACGATAAACAGTTTAGAGAAGACGAGAATAGAAGCTTTTGGAACGTAATGCTATAGAAGAGCCGGCCGCTGTGCTCAAGTGGTTCTAGATGCTTCTGTCCGGAACCGCGCTGCTGCTACGGTCGCAGCTTCGAATCCTGCCTTGAGCTCGGATGTGTATCATGTCCTTATGTGAGTTAGGTTTAAGTAGTTCTAAGTCTAGGGGACTGATGACCTCAGATGTTAAGTCCCATAGTTATTAGAGCCATTTTTGAGTTACAGAAGACAGCTGAAGATTAGGTGGGTAGAGCACTTAACTAATGTGGAGGAACTGAATAGCATTCGGGAGAAAAGAAATTTGAGGCTCAACCCAACTAGAAAAAGAAGACCAAGAGATGAATACACTAAGCAGATTCAAAAGGACGTAGTTTGCAGCAGTTACTCGGAGATGAAGAGGGTTCCACGGGACATAGTTGCATTGAGAACCACATGAAACCAGTCTTCGGACTCAGTACCACAGTAACAACATTGAAGAGGAAATGTGATGTTTGGTGCAATAAGAGAGACGAGATTCGAGAACCCAGTCCGATTGTTCAACGAACTAGGAAGGTGTAAAAAAGAAACCTACAGAATACAAATACAATAAATATTCTTGGATAACTATGATTTTTATGTAACTGCGGTTAAAAAACTAGACATTAGAATGAGAAAGAAAAAAAGAGTATCATTCTTCTTATGGATCGATGTGCAGCATATTCACCTCAAGCAGTTTTGGAAAATGTTCGAGTGGAATTTTTCTCTCAAAACTGTTCCACTGTTTTGCAGCCATTTGATTTGGCCATTATTACAAATTTCAAAGTGAATCGTAGATAAAACAAATTGGTTCAGCATTTGATAGCACTGACTGATGCAGGAAGTAACAATCTCTCCATGGACTTACTGCAAGCCATGGAATGTTTTTCGGCTGCGTGGCAGCTGGTGTCATCCTCTACAATAAGCAACTTCTTCCATTAACCAGGTGCCTTACTGGAAGAGGCTGCCGCTGATGACAATGGCGGTGGAGATAGTGAAGTCGTGTCTGGTAATGAGTTAGCTCTAGTGGAGGGTACATATTTCTACAATTTCGTACATTTTGATGATTATCTCATCGCGCGTGCGGAGCTACAAGATGAGTAGATTATTGCTGATCTCTGCCAACAATGCGATGATGATCAAGAAGGTGGACCAGCTTCGATGGACAGTGATGGAGATGGAGATGATGACGTGAATCTGAGAACACCTAAACTGAACGAAGTGTTATGTGCAAACAGTGCGTGCAAGCGTTAAATCATTACAAAAAGTTGTAATGAAAAAGCTCTGAATTGAATAATAAGTTCGCAAACTGAGGAGTATAGATGTAAAGCACGGTAAGTGAAAGAAGCTAAATTATCTGAGTTCTATAGAGGACAAGGGGTTATTTTTAGGAAATATGATGCGAAATTGTGATTTAGTGTATTTCAGTGCGTGATGCGCCAGCCTCACGACAGACGGCGGACAAAGGCTGGCAGGCGCATTATGCAGGTGACACAGTTTTGCAACGAACGTCGGTATGTGTGTACGTGCGCGGCAGCCATCAACAACCAGAACGCAGCATTAGCAGAATTACGCAGGCGCGGGCCGTGTGTGGCGCGGTTGCGTTAGCCAACTCAACGCGAACGTTCTAATAAACACAGCACTGCGTAACCGTCGGATTCAACAGCGGTCAGCACTATTTAAGGGCATCAGAGGTGGGCGTCGGCAGCAGTTTGACCGATAGGGCGTTCGGTTGCTGTTTACGTCATCGTCATCAGTGACGCTGTCCCCGAGGACTGGCTGGCAGAGTTCGTTGCCCGCTGCTGCACCGGTGACTCCCGGCGTAGCCACGAGCCACAGTGTCTGCAGGAGGAGTGCTAGGCAGGGCCTCGCGTCGCTGACCTCCTACTGCCTGTTCAGCCACTGACCGAGCAAGGCGTCGCGTTCCCAGGGCTGCGCGCATCAGCATGTCTCCACCACGACACGAGTGGTGAGGCTGAGCTACGGGCAAATGTATTGGTAGAACCAACAATGAAGAGGAAGATTGCTAAAAACAGCCAACTTCTTCTACCCAGCCGCACCCTACAACCCCGACCACGTCACCCTCTCCGGTCATCCTATTACAAGTGGTGTCAGTCGGGAAACCAGTTACAATTGGTGACAGTAGTGGTCTTCTCCCTGGATTTTGAGGAAATTGGGGCTGGTAATCGACGAGGATATGTGGCACTCGAGAAGGGCTACAATAGATCAGCAACTCCTGCAACATGACAAGTAAGTGCCAATTTTTCGTTTGGTGGTTTGTCTGAACCTGTAGCACAGTCCGTCTTCACTTCCTGTTCTTCTTTCTGGGCTTACTGTAGTCTTGATTCGATAGTTGGTAGTGATGGAGCAGTCTGTGTCAGCTGAGGTGGCTATTCAGCAGCTACTTGACCGAGTGTCGGAATTAGAGATAGACCTTGCTCGGTCTAAAGAAGCGAGCAAGGTACGGTTCCCTGTTAATGCAGTAATTCTTGGCACTACCACTGCGTCTTTGGTCACCCCTTTCTCGGGAAAAGCTGGGGAGGATGTTATATCTTTTTTGAGAACCTTAGAATGGCCGCTAAATTGGTAAATTTCCATGTGGCTAAGTTGAAAATAACTGGGGATGCCAGGGCGTACGTTACATGCCATGAAGAATTAAGGGATGCTCAGACTTTTGAAGTATTCAAAGAAGGGTTGCTGGAAAGGTATCGGAGGCAAAATACGTCTAGATATTATTAGTAACAATTGAATAGAAAGGAATGGGGAATCAATAGAAGCTATTGTAGATCGAATTCGATAAATTATTGTTAATACCTATGAGCTAACGGATTCTCATAGGGTTAATGAAGCCATTCTGCAGGAAGCTGAGCAGATGGCACTAGACGCATTTTTGCGGGGAATACAACCCGAAACCTTCCGGGAGATTACGATGGAATTCCCTAAGACTCTCAATGAGGCACTCGGAATCGCTGTGGCGTTAGAGGAAGTTGAAGCAGTAACAAAGCCACGGGTCACGAAAGCAGTGATTAATGCAGAAGTAAAATGTTTCTGATGTGGTCGGATGGGACACATTACACGCGATTGCAAGGAAGTGCAATGCAGGAAATGCAGACGTTGGGGTCATCAGGAGCGTGATTGCAATGGGTCCTGGCAGAAACATGATAGAAAACCGCAAGGTAGGCCTCACCCCTCTCAGTTAAACGGGACAGGGGGTGGTGTGCCCACTGGGTCTCTGGTATCCGTGGCGAGTAAAGTGGAATTGAAACCACCATGCTGGGCGATAAGTGGCGTGGGTGGGGGACAGGTGAAGTCACTCGGATCAGTGGTTTAAACTTCCGAGTGGAAAAGAGGAACTTCCAGGTAAAGGTAGAAGTTCTTCCAGTTGTCGGCAGCTGCTATGATGTCATACATGGATTGGATTTCCTGGTTGCACATCACGCGAAAGTTAACCTGGGACGGCGTACTGTAGAATTGGACGGAATACAATTTCGCCTAGGTACTGCGGCCTAAAAACCGTTACTGTCCCAAGGAACCGCCCAGACGGCGGGTGGGACACCTAAACTGTGTACAAGGTCCCTTACGATTAACTCGCGGGATACTATACCCAAGGGTAAAGAGAAAATAATCTGGGGAGATGTTGGAGCTAGCATGCCGGTAAATTGGTTGTGTGTAGTTGAACTTTTGTCTGAGAATAAGCCGCTGGATAAAATGAACGGTTTTACCCACCGTAGTGTGTCATATGTGCTGGAGATAGAAGGCTAAAAGGTTGCGCCTGTCAGTGTTGATAAATGTAGCCTTGAAGGGGTGCAGTTAGCACGGGGTACGGTGATAGCGAATCTGGGGATAATAGAGGCAGTTGTACTGAATAGGCTGGCCTGAGTCGCCGAGCGGTTCTAGGCGCTACAGTCTGGAACCACGCGACCGCTATGGTCGCAGGTTCGAATCCTGCCTCGGGCATGGATGTGTGTGATGTCCCTAGGTTAGTTATGTTTAAGTAGTTCTAAGTTCTAGGGGACTGATGACCTCAGAAGTTAAGTCCCATAGTGCTCAGTGCCACTTGAACCATTTTTGAACTGAATAAGGATTCCGCAGCGGATTACACAATGCCGGGAGAGTCTGTCAGATGGTCCGCACTGAGGGGTAAAGCAGCACATTTAGAAGGGCAAGACAGAGAAGTCATGGAGTTATTTTATTCTAATGGTCCACTGCCCGCCACACTGTTAGTTCAGCATTACAACCCACTGAAAATAAGGCACCGGTGTATAAATGTCCATATCATGTTCCGAAACGTTTACAGCCTGTCATGGAAGAATTTATTAATCAACAGCTTAGGGATGCGATAATAGAAACCAGTAGCAGTCCCTGGTCCTCTCCTGTCGTAATAGTGGTTAAAAAATCACTTTATGGAGGCAAGGCATATCATTTTTGTTGTGATTATCGTTTCCTGAATCGAAAATCTGTATCGGGTGCATACCCAATGCCTAATATCACTGAAACTTTGAGTAATTTGGGTTAGTGTCGGTACTTGACGACCTTGGATCTTCGAAGCGGGTAGCACCAGTTGGAGGTCGCCCGGAAGACCGACCGAAGACAGCTTTTTCAACACCTAAAGGTCATTTTCAGTATCGGCGAATGCCTTTCGGACTCAAAAATGCTCCGGCTCCTTCCAACGGTTACTAGATAGCGTGTTACGTGGGCTGAAACCGAATCAGTGTATGGTATATTTGGAGACATAATTGTATTCTCAAAGGACGTGCAGGAACATGTGCGCCGTTTGCGCTCAGTTTTCGATCGTCCGAAAGCAGCGCGGTTAACACTTCATATGGAAAAATGTCATTTTTTGTTGCAAGAAGTCCGTTATTTAGGTCATATTATAGGACAGGAGGGTGTCCGCAAGGATCCAAAACTTGTAGAGGCGGTAATGAATTTTCCGACACCTACGAAAATAAGAGTTGCAGTCTTATTTAGGTCTCGCCAATTTTTACGGGAGGTATATTCCAAAATTTGCGGAAATTGCAAGGAGAAATGGGTGAAATGGCTCTGAGCACTATGGGACTTAACATCTGAGGTCTTAAGTCCCTAGAACTTAGAACTAGTTCAACCTAACTAACCTAAGGATATCACACACATCCATGCCTGAGGCAGGATTCGAGCCCGCATCTCGTGGTCGTGCGGTAGCGTTCTCGCTTCCCACGCCCGGGTTCCCAGGTTTGATTCCCGGCGGGGTCAGGGATTTTCTCTGCCTTGTGATGGCTGGGTGTTGTGTGCTGTCCTTAGGTTAGTTAGGTTTAAGTAGTTCTAAGTTCTAGGGGACTGATGACCATAGATGTTAAGTCCCATAGTGCTCAGAGCCATTTGAGCCATTTTTTGAGCAGGATTCGAACCTGCGACCGTAGCGTTCGCGTGGCTCCAGACTGAAGCGCCTAGAACCGCTTGGCCACAATGGCCAGCAATTGCAAGGCCCCTCACGCAGTTGTTGAAGGGAGCAAAATTTCACTGGTCAGCAGAATGCGAAGAGGCTTTTCAAAAGTTAAAAAACCTGTTAACATATAGTCCAGTTTTGGCTTTTCCCGATTTTGGTAAACATTTTATATTATCTTGTGACTCTAGAAATTTTGTTTTCGTTATTGTATTATCTCAGGACATATATGGGCAGGAACAAAAAAAATAGCATATGCTTCCAGACAGCTAAACAACGCAAAAAAAGTTACTCAACAACCGAGAAGGAGTTGTTGGCATTAATTTCGGACTAACCTATTCCTGGTGTATTTGTATGGACGACATTTCAAGGTGATTACTGACCATGCAGCACTTCAGTGGTTGTTAGGACTTAGACACAATGAGTAGATTAACTAAGTGGGCTTTGCGTCTTAGTGAGTACGATTTTCAAGTGATTCATTGATCGGGTAAATCGTATGGATACACGGATGGTCTGAGTCGTAAAGTATGCACCATGGAACGCACAGGAATAAATGAGAACAAACGGAAGGAGGCAAAAACCGCCGACGCAGATTGTCAATGATTTGCTTCGCAGTGACAGTTTGTTGTGGAAGATTGTATATTGTACCGTAAAACTAGGAACGGTTCATGCATAGTCGTACCAGAAAAATTACAAAGTGAAATTTTAAGGCAAGCACATGATTCAATGTTATCAGGTCATTCGGGTCGAAGAGCAACGGAAAGGAGGATAGCACAAGTTATTGGTGGTCAACACGTAGGCAAGATGTCGATCAGTACGTAAAGAATTGCATTCCGTGTGCTCAATGGGCAGAACTGACTCATCAGAAAATTGTGTTGCAACGACTACTGGAAGCGGATAGACCTCTCCAATTACTTGGCGTAGACGTCTTGGGACCGTTTGTGCAAACACCGGTAGGTAATCGCTATCTTTTAACAATAATAGATCATTTTATGTGCTATGTGTCTATGACAGCTATTATGGACGAGCGAGCCGAAACAGTGGCTGACGCCATGGTACATCAATGGATATTGAAATTCGGAACACCTGAAATATTATTGCAGCTCAATGGTCAAAGTTTATGTCTGATTTGATGAAACAGTTATGCAAGTCGTTGCATGTAAAGAAATTGAGAACAAGCGCGCTACACCCGCAGGCTAATGGTCGGACCGAGAGAGTTAATCGTACAATAGCTGAGATGTTATTATGTAAATTCGCAACACAACAACAGGGAAGCCTGTTGGCGTTTGTAACCACGGCGTATAACTCAAAAGTGCATGAAAGTACAGGATTGTCTACGTATGAAGTACTGTTCGGTCGGAAGATGCCATCTCCGTTTGAATTGCTCAAGACCCCACCAGGAACCGATATTTTGGCTGTCAAGGATTTATTACTTTTGAATACATTATGGGAGTGGCAGTGATCAATGTCTTACAAATATTTACTTTTAAAAACAGTCTTGATCACGATGTATTTATCAAGGTGACCAAATTCGACCAGTACTGTGATCATCTTCAGACCATTGAGTAGGAACCTCTTTCTGTTGGAGAATCCAACAGAAAGAGGTTCCTACTCAATGGTCTGAAGATGACCACAGTAGTGGTCGAAACTGGTCACCTTGATAAATAAATCGTGATCAAGACTGTTTTTAATAGTAGATATATGTTAAGGATTTATCCACAAAGTTGAAGACAATCTGGCGGCAGGTGAAAAATGAACACTAAAGCGTTAGAGAGGCAGGATAAAGTTCACAATAGAAAGGCGGCTTTACCCAAGTATCGTGTAGGACAATGGGTGATGATGACTGATCCATATGTGCCAAAAGGCAAAACGAATAACTTTGTATCCCGTTATCAAGGTCCTTTCCAGGTGATCGAGATGACATCGCCGGTGAATGTCAAATTACACCTTCCGACTCGTCCTACTATTGCGCATGTGAGCCGAATGAGGCCTTTCAAGGGGAATTTCGAGGAACTTCCTTCATTGTCTGCAGTAACTTCTAGTGGAGAGAATGATGAATCTAAGAAAAAGAATAAGAAAGGAGTAGATAAACAAGAGAACCAAGTTAATTGTGGAAGCGATCAGATATACTATTATGCTCTTAGGCCACGCGTAGAAAGGAAGAGCTAATGTAAGTTGTTTCTTCAGAGGCGTGACATTCTGGTAAGAGCAGCAGCTCCAGCGTCATGGGTTGCACTGAAGAGGGAAGAGGGAAGGTGTGCACTATCTCTCAGCATACTTATTCTGTTTTGCTGTTGCAACTTAGCTGAAGCCTTGAAGGTACGTCCTATACTAAGTGGTGTTTTGTTCTCGGGACAAGCGGAAATAATTATGTCCGGACATCAATGGACCTTAAGGGTGGACTGTAATATTTGGGCGGTTGAAGACGAAATCTCTAAATTAGAGGATACATTTAGTGAACTTCATTCCATGGTGGCTAATCAGTCAAGGTTTAATGACACACACGTGGAATATCAGTTACTACGATCAGCTTTTGCACGCATACAAGCTCAGTTGCGGCAAACTGCAGGGTTAATCCCACACGTCCGTAGGAAAAGAGGCAGGTGGACGTATCCTAAAAACTCTTTTTCGGACCGCTGACGTGGCACATATTAAAAGTATTAAAGACACGCTACGGCAGGTACATGATAATGTGAATAGCAATGAGGGAATGCTAGATCTTCACACAACCCAATTAGAAATTTGGGAGAAAATATAGTTAATAATACGCACCAATTGCGAGCTTTGGCCGCGACCTTGATGTCCCACATTAAGGCCACAGCCGACACAACCAATCACGACTTGGGTATAATTAAGTACCGGTTGGATAACATCGATTCACAACTGATAATCGCTAAGCTGCTCCGTTTTCTTGCTGATAGTATTACGGGAGCACGCATAGAAGCCACGGAACTACAGGAGGCTTTGTGGCATGCAATGTGTGGGCACCTAACACCAGTACTGTTACCTTCGGAACCACTTCGGAAGGGATTATGGAAAGTTCAATCGGAATTTCCCGCGTCCCTGGAGCTACTGCTGACATCAACAGACGAACACTTATCTCTGTACTACAAAATGGCCACTGTTACCATTACACGGATTGGTACCCTGCTGAGAATCCATATCATAATACCATTACCATGTAAGGATTGTAAATTTGAGTGTTATGCCTTGCATACATATTTAGTGAAGTTGGATATTTTGCAGAAATTCGTACAATTAACCGTACGGGAAATAGTGTTAGTGGCACGTAACACACAAGCTCATGCATTCCTCACTGCAAAAGTCTTGCTGCGTTGTCGAACAAGTCCAGTTACCATCTGGCCCACGAAATGGTTACTCACTGTTCCCAAATGTTGTGAGTATTCTCTGTTCCACTCTGAAGAACAAGTCGCGTAGTGCCCTAAGGAAATTATAGTAGGCACAGTGCAGTTCTTTCTGCAAGTGGATCCACATTAGGTATTTTCAGTAATGAAAAACACAACCGTTATTTGCGTTTGTTACGAGCAGAGTAAGCAAGGGAGTACGCAAGGAACAGAATTCCAGGCGCAGGGACTGTTACTTAACGGCACACAGTTTGACATTTCAGGGCCAACTTTCTGTTTACCAGCCGTGATTACTGGAGCTACAATCATGAACATAACGAGCACATTGATCTATATACCCTACCAACCGGTGCAATTCGTCACGAAAGAAAATCTCACTCTTTTGAATAGCACATTAGACCCGACAACTCAGGATGGACGTATAACTATGGAACATCACTTTCAACGAGTGCATGTGTACCGTAATGAGCATAAGCAACGCTTACTAGTTATTAGATCATCAACCACCGCCACCTGTATTTTTATCTTTGTCGTAGGATTAGTGTACCATCGGCTCAAGAGGAAGGTAGCCCAAATCCCTCCCCTTCCAACATTTAACTTAAGGGTCCAGACAAAACCACTGACCAGTTGTGAGGCACTGTAGCAGAACACCGAGTAATCTTTATGGACAAAGATTAGACTGAGGATAGAAGTGAATGAACAGAGTGTAAATAATTAATCAATCGCATTTTGTGGTGTTTGTGAACTGAACTGTAGTTGTTTTGACTATTTGGTTGAATTTGGGGACGAACTCTTTTCGTGCAAGGGAGGAATTATAGAGGCGAAGGGGTTATTTCTAGGAAATATGGTGCGAAATTGTGATTTAGTATGTTTCAGTGCGTGATGCACCAGCCTCGTGGCAGACGGCGTATGAGGGCTGGCCGGCGCGTTGTGCAGGTCACACAGTTTTGCAACAAACGTCGGTATGTGCACACATGCGCAGCAGCCATCAACAACCAGAATGCAGCATTAGCAGAATTACGCAGGCGCGGTCCGCGTGTGGCGGGGTTGCGTTAGCCAACTCATCGCGAACGTTCTAATAAACATGGCACAGTGTAACTGTCGGATTCAGCAGTGGTCTGCACAATTTAAGGGCATCAGAGGTGGGCGTCGGCAGCGGTTCGACCGATTTGGCGTTCGGTCGCTGTTATTTCGTCTTCATCAGTGACGCTGTCCCTGAGGACCGGCCGGCGGAGGGTGTTGCCCGCTGCTGCACCGGCGACTCCCGGCGTCGTCATGAGCCACCACGTCTGCAGGAGGCGTGCTAGACCGGGCCTCGTGCTGCTGACCGATCACGGCGTCACATTCCCCGGGCTGCGTGCATCAGCACGTGTCCACCACGACACGAGCGGTTTGGCTGAGCTGCTGGAAAATGTATTGGAAGAACCAACAATAAAGAGGAAGTTTGCTAAAAACAGCCACCTTCTTCTACCCAGCCATGCCCTACAACCCCGACCATATCACCCGCTCCGGTCATCCTATTACAGTTCTTAAAAGCAGGATCAAGTTGAAAATAATGCACCTTCTCTTTAATACTGTATCGCTGTTGCGTGTACAGTGCAAAATGCCAAATTAGAATACACTATCCAATTTCTCTAAAGCAGGACTGAACAATGTATTTTTTTTAATATTGTGTTCTATCTTCGTAGTTTGTAAAGTTTGCGCATGCAGGCACATTATATGTTTTTAAGTGAAAAATATAATTTGTATCACCGTATCTACATGTGTCTTCTAACTAATTTTGAGTTCCATGTAATCTTTTCTCTGCCTCTTGACGTATGTATAAATCAGGTTAAAATTTATATGTTTTGATGTCCTCTCCAGTGATGCAAGTGCATGTGAATTTGTTAGGTTATATGTGTCCATAGTCGTTTGACGTCAGAGAACGTCCAAACAATATGTTGTTCAGTGTGAACAGTGTATGTTGTGTTTGTGTTGGAGCATGAGTCGTACGTGTTGAGGCGGCGAACAGGGCTGTTTTTCGAGGGGGCATAACAAGGGCGAGTGATGATGATGGAATACATGCTGCTTTGCGGAACATTCAGATGTTCACCAGTCTGCAAGAGTCCAGTCTCCAGTCACAGAATGCAATAAAATGTGGCGTACACTTGTTAAATTTCTTTTGTTCCTTTAATATCCTACAGGAGAGCAGAAGCTCGATGAATGACGATCAGTAAGAAAGTTTAACATAGAGAGATATCGGGGTGTATGATAATAGCGAAACATAGCTAATGTATGTGTAAGTTACGCGAATCCAGGCAAATAATGTCATGTGGAGCTCATGGTAATGTAACAATCATCTGAGCTCTCCTTTGCATACTGTAAGTATAGTTGATACATAACTTGATGTATGGATAAAATTAGACAGGATCTTGTCTGGTGTGTGAGATTTTGTCTGCTTGAGAGTACTGGAGCGTATAATGATAATAAAGGTAATAGTCAAAAGGAAAGGTAATCTACAACCTGAATACGAAAGGATGGGGCTCATTCGACAGTGTAAACTACAGTTTACTTACAATTATTGCTTTGTGTTTAACTAATCGATAGGAACAACTAGATTTGCAACGGATGCAAATTATCCCTCAGTCGGTGTCGTGAATGTTTTGTGAAATAAAGCGTGATGAAGGGTATTTACATACCCCAGACTCTTATCGAATTTTCTAGACAGGTATCTGAACATAAATATAAAGCAATGAATACAGGCCGTTCTCATTGCTGTTAAGTCTATAGCCGTCAAAACAGCTTTGCAAAATCAAAACATAACAATGGCCTTTTTAAAAATTAATACCTCTTTAGTTCATCAGCTTCAAATTGCGAAGTATCTGTTAGTTACCGAAAACAATTTGAAAAATAACTTTGGAAGTTAAGAGCAGTACAGTTATATGTATTAAGGTCCAAACTGTCAAACAAAACAAAGATTAATCAGGTGAGGTTCAATTTAATGTAATTCCACAAACCCTGAACTTGAGCAAATTTTCATTATATTCACACACTCGAAACAGATTTAGTGCCTACAGGATGCACAAATATGTCGTTTGAAGTTTATACAGACCACTTAAGTCTTCTTATCCGATGATCGAGGACGAGTGCTTTACATTCAGCAGGAACGTGAATCCAGTGGGCACTAGAATATACAGCGTTCTTCCACGATCAACTTACGATGAACATAATTTGAAACGCGCTGCACAGCTTGGTTCACGTTGTTGAATCGACGCTGGAGCACAGCGACGAGTGTGGAGGTTCGAATTCGTCTGATGAGAAATGCACCCGTAAGGTGCGAGAGATTTCTGTGTCTTTCATTATTCAGGAATCCTAGCAGCCATAGACTACACTGGGCGGAAATGTAGTCATTAGCATTCCCATTGGCAAAATGTGTGTCCCGTTGGTCCAAACCATTTCATACTACCTGCTAATACATCTAGATTCAGCTGCTTTTGACACACAAATAATTGCCATCTATGTAGACACAGCAATTAGTATTATGTTAAAATGTTCGGCGTATTTTAATTCGCTGATGTTCAACAAGATAATAATCTGGAACAAGTCTTCACATAGACCAAACGTATTCTTTGTACAAAAGAAAATAATTATAACTGTATGTTCAGTTCGCACAAGTTCATACACACAAATTCATACAGAAACTCAACCACAGTTTCACAGTGCGTCTATTCACTAATAAAATATCACAAAAAATTTAGTTCTGTCAAGTGAATCTAAATTTGTCACAGAAGGAAGTGCAGTATCAAGTCTGCCAATTCCGTTAATACTGAAGTAATGTTGTTCCCTACACCGCCCTCGGTCACCAGCAGATATTTCTGCACATCGTATGTGCGGTCTCTGGAATGTTACAACGCTGTTTACGTGCATGGCTAAGTTTATTTTGGAACGACGCAAGCGTAAATTACAAAGTGAAGAGCTGTCCACGTTTGATGTTATCATCATTCCACGTACCTAAGTACTGCTGTTATCCTCAAGTGCATATTGCAGTTTTGGTTCTCAGGAACTCTATTACAGCGTGTTCATGTATTCAGTCGTAACACATCGTATCAGAGAAACCATCGGTTTCAGTACCAATGTTTATTAGCCTTATCTGCTTGTTTCATTGTCCTCTACTTGCTCCTTGTAATAGTGAAACAGCCTGTATGTACCGGTTATCCTATTTATCTTGACGAACGAAACCAACTTCCTGTCCAGAAATAGAACTAGAACTAGAACTGCATGAAGCCAGTGTTCCATAGTTAATAGGGTCACATTAACCAGTACGATTGACTGTCTTGTGTCTTTGTTTGTTACGAAGATATGCACAGCAATACGACTATTTTAAGTAACACTACATTTTTTTGTTCGTTAATCCATGTACTGTACTCAAACGTGTTCAGAAACATATCACAGATTATCATTTATGTAGACTTGACATTATTGAAAATGTAACACAAAACTATCTTTGACTCTCCTGTATCAGCTGTGCAGATATCTGGGGTAACGTAAATCATTCACCTGCTGTAGCGCATAGTGAAGAAAGGGAAACACAAGAAAAATGCACACTGGTCATACAGTAAGTTAGTTTCGTTGCAGGTCTGTGTGAAAACAACACTATACACCAATGAAGAGATGATAAAAATACTACTTATATATGGAGATGTGAGACTGAATGACAGTAATTGCAATAACATTCCCTTATTTTCGGTAAGGGTGCGTTTAGTACAGTCGTGTACAACCTCTAAACATGTTTTGTACAGTACAGATACACTTCCTTAAAACTACATCTTCTTTACTTTATTTCAGGTAGAACCAGTTGCCGTCCTTTGATGCAGAACCGAAAGGAGGGTGTGTATCGGAGGCTCAGACCCTACTGCGCCCGTGTAAGCTACAGATTTCTCGAGTTACGCAATAGGGAGGGCGGTTTGTTGGTTCTGTGGAATAGTTTAGGAGTCCACTACACACAGGAAGCAGCTATGCGGGTAGCAGAGGGTGTGTGGAGGGGACTGGGTGGCTTTAGGCTTACTGGGTCTTCGATCACGGCAAAAGGGCGACAATGTAAACGGGTGTAGGGGAAACATAGGAGGGTAGACTAGCAGCAATCGGTATTGCACTTGTAAGCCGTTGCAGCTGTGTTCGAAAAGAACCAGAGCTCTAAGCATTGGTAGAAAACACTGAAGCTCGAAACCTTATACGTACGGCAAGTTGGCTAAAGCCGGGCCTAACCATGTACACAAGGGATAGATAAAATACATTTGGTGGTGGAGTGCCTGAAGTAGTCTGTCTTGTAACGAAATTGAATCAGATAATTCCTGTGAGTATCGCTAGAGATTACACTCAACAACCAGCACAAACTAATATTGGCTTCCTTTTACCAACCTCTACACTCAGATGATATAGCTACTGAAACGTTCAAAGAAAACTCGAGTCTCATTTCGTATAGGTAAATCACTCATACAATTGTAGTTGGTCGTGACTTCAGTCTGCCCTTGATATGTTCTTGAAAATAGGTGCAAAACGTCGTTAAAAATAGTACTGAATGCGTTCATGGAAAATTATTTCGAACAATTAGTTCAGGAGCGAATTCGAAGTGTAAATTTCTGCTGAAACATGCTTGACCTCTTAGCAACAAATAATCCCGAAAAAGTAGGAAGCATCATGGTGGATACAGGTATCAGTGCCCACAGTGTTGTTCTAGCTAGTCCCAGTAACGTAACATCCAATCTCACCTAAAATAGAATCAAAAGACATTTAAAAAATCAGTCAAAAATTTACTCGACATCTTCCTAAGAGAGAGTCTCCATTCCCTCAATTAGGATGTGTAGTCGTAGATCAGATCTGGTTTCCATTCAAATGTAAACTATCGACAGCATTTGAGAGATATGTACCAAATAAAATTAAGAAGGTTCTGATCCACATTTGTACAAAAAGCAGGTCAGAAAGCTGTTGCTGAAGCAACGACAGTAGTATTCGAAGTTTAAAAGAACACAATATCCTCAAGACGGGCGAAGTTTTACAGAAGTTCGAAATTTAATGCGAATTTCAATGTGAGATGCTTTTAATACTTTCCACAATCCAACTCTCTCTCGGAATCTGGTAAAAAACACGAAGAGATTCTGGTCGCGTCTGAATTACACCAGCGGCAATAATTTCACTGTACGATAATAATGGTATGATGACAGTGCCACTAAATCAGAATTATTAAACACAGTTTTCCGAAATTCTTCAACAAAGAAAATGAACTACCTGTTACATAATTCGAATCAAGAACAACTGCTAACATGAATAAGTTAGAAGCAGATATCCTCGGTGTAGCGAAGCAGCTTAACTCACTAAGAGCAAGACTTCCAGTCAAGATTGCATACCAGACAGGGTCCTTTCAGAGGATGCCGATACAATAGTTCCACACTTTACGATCACATAAAACCGCTTGCTCGTCGAAAGATCCGTACCTAAAATTGGGAAGTTGGGCAAGTCACACCAATACCCAAGAAGAGGAAGAGGAGTAATGCACTGAATTGCGGACCCATATTGCTAACGTCGATGTGAAGTAGGAAGTTAAGTTAGCGACATGGGTTAAAATCAAGGTGGAAAGATACCAGTAATCAGATTCTCTTGAACGGAATGAACAATCTAAAGAGCACAAAAGTCGATTGAGGGAAAACAAAGCATATACGAACGAACCGATAGAAGTCTACTAATAACAAACATCACCTCTCATTTAAGGAAGAAATTTCTGTTAATGTGTGTAAGTGAATCATTGACTGTGTGAAAACCGGAAAGGAAGAGATTCGAATTGTCTCAGGTGTGGTGATACACGAGTACACTTCTCACGATAGAATCTGGAGGAGAGGTCAAATACGAAATTCTTCGCAGAACCGACAAGGAAGGAGCACACGCAGAACAGTGACAAGAAGAAGGGGCAGTACGATAAACATGTTTTAAGACATAGGGAAGAACTTCTTCGTACTGGAGGGTGTTATAGAGAGTAAAAACTTTAGGGGATGACACAGATTGAAGTATATCCAACAAACAATTAAGATAATAGGGTGCAAGTGCTACTCTTGGATGAAGAGATTGTCCAAGGAAAGGAATTCGTGTGTGGCACTTGAAACCAGTAAGAAGACCCACTCAAGGAGAGTATATTTCCTTACTCTGTGACCAAGGGTTCCCTATACTGGTTCCAAGAAATGTTAGAATCTGCTAGGTTTGATGATAAATGGCAGTAGCCCCTTATTCAGCATTTTAGCATATAATTTGTGGACATCATTTATTACACCTGTACCCCTGAAATAGAAACACTTACTGCTTATACTTTTCTTAAAGAAACTGAGCATTCATTCCCTTCGGTAGCATGTGGCCAACATATATTAAAAATTTGTAATTTATTTGACAGAAGCGTCTGAATTTATTGATACAAGCATCTGAAACGTATTACATTAGTTCCATATTTATGTTGTCTGCTCCAGATACGTCTCTGTTCTTCGATTACCTCCGGCAGGTAGCTTCATGATAGTTCGTTGTTGGAGACGTTAGCAGAGATTCCTTTTCACAGGTCTTCCACAACATTGTTTAGAGAGAATCTACTTATTCTGATTCTAAAACTAGACTAATAGGCAGATGTGAAAGATAATACGCCGTCTCTATGTTACCACAGTTACAGAATTTATCCTGTGTTGAATGCCAATACCACGACGATATACAGAAACTTTCATTCAGACGTCAGCTTAAATTATGTGGGAAACGGCAGAAACTGCTGAAGGTTCCAGACGTTCTACTTAGAGCGGCTTCGACGTTTTGGCATGGTCTGCAGCACCTATAAAAGAACAGAAAACGTCTGTCGTACAAACATGAATTGTATCATAATAGAAAGGAAATGAATACGAAATCAACTACTTATATTTAAGACAAAATGTGTTCCTAATGGATGTTCTTATATTGCACTTCTGTTCCAGTAACCTACAGCAAAATGTTGTAGTTAAATAGGGCTACATGAAACAATACAAATGTGCATAAATCAACGTGAGGGCCCAACTCAAATTATGTAGCTTGAAACATTCTGTTGATCAATTTATATCCACTCCAGATCCAGTAGTGCGAAAGGATATAAATTAAGATGAAAGCTCTTCTAATTTGGAATACCCTTAAATCTACTTGGGATCGATTTATATAAATTCTGAATGGTTGCCAGTTCTTCCTCACATAGGAATTCTTTCAATTCCTTATAGAATGATGGAGGAGAACATTGATTTCTTTTTTTCAGAATCCCCTACAATGACTCGTGTGATTATATCCGGCCGCCCAAGACATTTATATAATCATAAGATTAGACTTATGCATTTTCTGTTGTTTTAGAGATCGTACAAACTCGAGGAAAACGATATTCCATGTCGATTCATCAAACACTCTCTTCCTAGTGCCTGTAGTATTCTTTGGAAATTATCAGCTTTTGGTTGTACTCATTTATATAAGAATGTACAGCCTACAGTTGCAGGTTAACTTTATCGTTTACCTAGGTTTCAACTTTAGTAATAACGTCTTCTTCAGAACCTGCGAAAAGTTAATATTCATATATATATATATATATATATATATATATATATATATATATATATATATATTTCCTTTATTGTGCTTTGTACACCTTATACAAAGGCGGACTGGCAGCGGATTACATCTACTCCGCTATTCAGCCACAAGAATACAATAATTGAAAAAAAAGGAGACAGAAAAGTAACAAATCGGAGGTAAAAAACAGGAGATACAATAAATAAAAAACATGAGGCTATTCACACTCGACGAAAACACACAAAAACACTGTCAGCACTGCACACAAACACTGACGAACGAGATGGTACAAGTGAACGAGGAGTGTGGCGGCGAAAAACACTAAATCACAATCACGACGGCACAGACACTAAACTGGTGGCGATGATCTCCGGCGCGCGAATTTTGCACTTAGTGTGTGCGAGTCCGGGGACCTGCCAAGAGGGGAGGAAGGTGGTCGGGGAGGGACAGAGGAGAGCAAAGATTCCAATGACGGGGGAGTTTGGGGGGCGGGAGGAATGAAGGTAGGAGGGGGTGGGAAAGCCCAGGGGAGGAGGGGGGCAGGAAGGGAGGATGGAGGGAAGGAGAGCGAGGAGAGAGAGTGCCCTAGGAAAGGACACAGGAAATGGGAGGGGAGGATGAAAGTTGATAGGAGGGGTAGATGGAGGGGAGGAGGGCATCATCAGGGAGGGGGAGCTGGCGGAAGCCACCTTGGGAGAGGGTATGGAGAGTGGAGAGATTGAGAGCAGGTGGGACATTGAAAGACAGAGTTGACGGGAGGTGTTAATATTATAATGTGCTAGTAAATTATATTAGATATGGTCATCCTACAGGATGCAACGTGTAGTACTTACATTAAATATTATTTAAATGTTTGCCTAAAACAAGCCATGTCCTAAGTCAATTTTTTAAAACTTGATGCATAACCATAAGGTTTCGTCACTCCTATTAAACTGTAGCACATTCACTTTAAGCCCATGATATGGGCCTCGTCATGTGTCTAGAGACTGCGGATCGTGAGGGCTTCGCACTCTGCCTCACAGAGGTCGGCATGCATGTGCGAGACGGATAGAACGAAACTTTTATCACGCACGCATCAGATAAAATTTTTGCTATGAATTAATTGTATAGTTTACTATTGTAAGTTAGTAACAGTATCCAGAATGACTACGTTTTACATTCTACTACAGGGCCTTATAAGCTGACCAACAAATCTCATATGAACATCTGTAGGAAAGGTTCCATTATTGCAGGAACTGCAATGGTCACATGCATTATGAATTATTGCAAACCTGGAAGCCTTCGAAGTATGCCCTACTTTTTAGATGCAGCAGATCGTTCAGTAAATTGCCTCTATCTGTAATTAGGTGTGCATAAATTTGTAGTTCCTCAAGCGTGTCGAGTCTGTATGCCTTAATTACATGATGTAGTAGCTCTATGTCACGTATAGGTTTAGGTGTATGAGCCATTTGCACCAGATGTTCCGCAAAGGCTAACCCCCGTGTTCCTACGCCCTTTATTGGAAGATGTTCTTTAAACCTTACTGCTATAGCTCTGCCTGTTTGAGCTATGTAATAGCATGGGCAATCATCACACATAATCGTATATATGACTGATTTCGCTGATTTATCACAGTTTTTCTCAAGGGAATGAACCAAATTTTACTTTAAACTATTACTTGTCAAGAAGGAAATTTTGAAACCTGAATTTTTCAACAGGCGCCCTATCTTGTAGGAGACCTTACGGTTATGCATCAACTTTTAAAAAATTGACTTAGTACATGGCTTGTTTTAGGGCAACATTTAAATAATATTTTATGTCAGTACTACACATTGCATCCTGTAGGATGACCATATCTAATGTAATTTACTAGCACATTATAATATTAACACGTCCCATCAACTCTGTATTTCTACGTCCCAACTGCTCTCCCTCTCTCTGCTCTCCATACCTTCTCCCAAGGTGGCTTCCGCCAGCTCCCCCTCCCTGATGATGCCCTCCTCCCCTCCATCTACCCCTCCTCTCTCCCTTCTCTCTCATTCCCTCCATCATCCCTTCCTGCCCCCCTCCTCCCCCAGGCTTTCCCACCCCCTCCTACCTTCATTCCTCCCCCCCCAACTCCTCTGCCATTGGAATCTCTGTTCCCCTCTGTCCATCCTCGACCATATTCCTCCCCTCTTGGCACGTCCCCGGACTAGCATACGCTAAGTTTGTTTCCTTTGCAAATGATACAAACACTGCAATCAATAGCAAGTCAAATATAGATTTAGAAATGGCTGCTGATCAAAGTTTCGCTGACATTAGTAAGTGGTTTACGGCCAGCTCACTGTCATTACACTTTGAAAAGACCCACAATACATAGTTGAGGACCTGTAAGGGATTTCCTTCCAGCATATACATAATATGTGAAGACATGTAGATAGAAGAGCTTGACAGTTTTTAATTAATGGAATTACAGTTCGACAATAAATTTTGTTGGGAATGGCATACCACACAATAGCAGATGCGCCTATAAAAGCCTGTATTTGCAATGAGAATTACGTCAGATTTAGCTGTTATAAATATAAATACTTGCATGCTTCCCTTACTTTCATTCTATTATGTCCTATTGGATCTTTTTTTCGGTTAGCGTGTCAAACTAAGCAAAAGTTTTTAGAGTGCAAAAGCGTCTGTCAGGACTCATTCGTGGTGTAAATTGAAGAACATAATGTAGAAACCTGTTCAAAAACTGGATATTCTAACCACTGCTCCTCAGTATATTTCTTCCTTAATGAAATTTGTTGCAAATAATATGCCTCTATTTCCAGCCAATATTTCAATACGTAGTACCAATTCTAGGCTTAAGAGCTATCTGTGTAGTGACCTACAATCACTTAGGTTGGTACAAAACGAAGCCAGCACTCAGGAACACAAATTCTCAATCAATCGCCGACCACCATTAAAAACTTCAAATGAACCACAGTTTAAACAGTTCCAAAGACTTTTTAGTAGGCAACTCTTTCCTCTCTATGGATGAATATCTTAACAAGGACAGTTAGACTAGCTTAACCAAAAATGTCTCTTATATTTCGGTTGGGACAGCACTTTGCCACAAGAATCAAGATTAGGTATTTTGTGTTTATTAAAAGTGTGTACCTATGTTTCATTCCGACAGAGTATTAATTCTGTAAATATAAGCGGTTCCAGTTTTCTGTAATGTATTCACTTGTCTTGTCAATCTCCTAACAAATGAACGGGGAAGTGAGTATTGTATTCAAATATTCAACGTTTTTATGTAATGCTTTCTAACATGTTGCACACCGACAAGAACAATTTCATTTTTGGGTCTGTGGAACGAAATGTAAAGCAAAACCACCGCTGCTGTTTTCATACGCTTCAGATTTTTCTCAAATTGCACCATGTGACCCATTGGTAGAAAAAGATATAACAACCGACCGTGACTGGTATTATTTCTTTAACTCAGGCGTGAACAATTGATTAATGTGAGAGAGTCCACTATTTATCACCATTTTACTTTAAAATCTCAAACCCTTCTTTACTCCTGCAAATCGTGATTTTCTAAGAATCAGAGAAATGCTTCAAAAGATGGAAAAATTCAAATAATAGTACAATAATAAACAATATTTTTTGGAGAAAAATTCAATCAGTTTTAGGTATTATGGATGCGCAAATAGCTAAAAAACTCACGAGATACTTAAAACAGGTAAGCAGGAGGTTACCTCATTTCTAACACAGATGCTAGGACAATTTAAATTGGGCATTCAGACTGTAGATAAACTAATGATGACTCATAGAGGACAGTCGATTAAGCTTTAATAACAGGAATATGTACCATGCAATAGAAATCACATTTTTACTGTTAGAGGTGCTACTGTCCTCAAACTGCAATTGTTAGACAGAATGGTGATTTACTAGTTATAACCTTATTGGAGGGATTGCCACCTTCGGTGAGGATAGTGTGTCGACTCACGGAACCCAGGGCCCCAAACCCATCGACATTTAGTTCCATAATTTTGTCCGCAGACAGCTAGTCACATTCTGTGATGCACAGACAACATAATTTTATATCAGAAATTGTGCCCACTGCGCTATAATCACAAAGCAAACACACTCTATGGACTCATATAGGTGCGGAAAATCAGCTGCAAAATGATCGCTGAAATTTATAGTGAAAATGTCAGCTGGCTATTATTTCGCTGAGTGCTACTAGTTTCGGTCATAGACCATCTTCAAGCTTAGCAGTTACTGACGGAGATCCGAAATGTGAAATAATTTGGGTGAAGTTCACGGTTAAAGCAGGCTCATACACGGTAATTGGATGTTTCTATAGGCCCACTGGCCCAGCAGCTGTTGTGGCACAACACCTGAAGGAAAATTTGGACAATATTTCGAGTATATCTCCCGACAATTTTATAGTTTTGGGTGGAGATTTTAATTTACCAGATATAAACTGGGAGACTCAAACGTTTATAACGTGTGGCAGTGACAAAGAATCCAGTGAATTTTTTTTAAGTGCATTATCTGAAAACTACCCTGAGCAGTTAAACAGAGAACCGACTCGTGGCGATAACACATTAGATCTTTTGGTGACAAACAGACCCGAACTATTTGAAACAGTTGACGCAGAATAGGGAATCAGCGATCATAAAGCGGTTACAGCATCCGTGATTTCAGCAGTAAATAGAAATATTAAAAAAGGTAGGAAGATTTTTCCGTTTAGCAAAAGTGACAAAAAGCAGATTTCAGAGTACTTGACGGCTCAACACAAAAGTTTTATCTTAAGTACAGATAGTCCTGAGGACCAGTGGACAAAGTTCAAAACCATCGAACAATTCGCATTAGATGACTATGTGCCAAGCAAGATCGTAAGAGATGGAAAAGAGTCACCGTGGTACAACAACCGAGTTATAAAACTGCTACGGAAGCAAAGGGAACTTCACAGCAAACATAAACAAAGCCAAAGCCTATACACGAAGCGAAATGTAGTGTGAGGAGGGCTATGCGAGAGGCGAATTCGAAAGTAAAGTTCTATGTACTGACTTGGGAAAGATTCGTACAAAATTTTTGTCTTACGTCAAAGCGGTAGATGGATCAAAAACAAATGTCCAGATACTCTGTGACCAAAATGCTACTGGAACACAAGATCACAGACTAAAGGCCGAAACACTAAATGCCTTTGTCCAAAGAGATTTTCGCACAGATGACAAAATGGTAGATATCGAAATAGATGACAGAGGGATAGAAAAACAATTAAAATTGCTCAAAAGAGGAAAGGCCACTGGACCTGATGGGATACCAGTTCGATTTTACACAGATACGCAAAGGAACTTGGCCCCCTTCTTGCGGCGGTGTACCATAAGTCTCTAGAAGAGCGCAGCGTTCCGAAAGATTCAAAAAGGGCACAGGTCATCCCCGTTTTCAAGAAGGGACGTCGAACAGATGTGCAGAACTATAGACCTATATCTATAACGTCGATCAGTTGTAGAATTTTGGAACACGTATTATGTTCGAGTATAATGACTTTTCTGGAGACTAGAAATCCACTCTGTAGGAATCAGCATGGGTTTCGAAAAAGACGATCGTGTAAAACCCAGATCGCGATATTCGTCTACGGGACTCAGAGGGCCATAGACGCGGGTTCCCAGGTAGGTGCCGTGTTTCTTGACTTCCGCAAGGCGTTTAATACAGTTCCCCACAGTCATATAATGAACAAAGTAAGAGCATATGGACTATCACACCAATTGTGTGATTGAATTGAAGAGTACGTAGATAACAGAACGCAGCATGTCGTTCTCAATGGAGAGAAGTCAGTGTCGTAGGACCGTTGCTATTCACAGTATATATAAATGACCCTGTGGATAACATCGGAAGTCCACTGAGGCTTTTTGCGTGTGATGCTGTGGTATATGTAGAGGTTGTAACAATGGAAAATTGTACTGAAATGCAGGAGGATCTGCAACGAATTGACGCATGGTGTAGGGAATGACAATTGAATCCCAATGTAGACTTGTGTAATGTCCTGCGAATACATAGAAAGAAAGATCCTTTATCATTTAGCTACAATATAGCAGGTCAGCAACTGGAAGCAGTTAATTCTATAAATTGTCTGGGAGTAGACATTAGGAGTGATTTAAAGTGGAATGACCATATTAAATTAATCGTCGGTAAAGCAGTGCCAGACTGAGATTAATTGGAAGAATCCTAAGGAAAAGCAGTCCGAAAACCAAGGAAGTATGTTACAGTTCAAATGTTCGCCCACTGCTTGAATCCTGCTCACCGGTGTGGGATCCGTACCAGATAGGGTTGATAGAAGAGTTAGAGAAGATCCAACGGAGAGCAGCGCGCTTCGTTACAGGATCATTTAGTAATCACAAAAGCGTTACGGAGATGATTGATAAACTCCAGTGGAAAGATCTGCGAGAGAGACGCTCAGTAGGTCGCTACGGGCTTTTTTTGAAGTTTAGAGAACAAACCTTCACCGAGGAGTCAAGCAGTATATTGCTCTCTTCTACGTATGTCTCGCGAAGAGACCATGAGGATAAAATCAGAGAGATTAGAGCCCACACAGAGGCATACCGACAATCTTTCTTTCCACGAACAATACGAGACTGGATTAGAAGTTATAACCGATAAAGGTACTCAAGGTACCCTCCGCCATACACCGTCAGGTGGCTTGCGGAGTATGGATGTAGATGTAGATTTATTCCTGCTAAGAATGAAAATGGAGTGTAACTGAAACTAGTAGCATCGTGTAAAATAAGACAGCTGAAGGTTTTCACCATGAACGAACACACGTTGTAAGGTAGGCAGATTTTAACTCTAACGCACTTAGATATCAGCTGAACTATGGGTGAACTCCTCATTACAGCCATAACATCACAATGTCTGCAGACGTCACCCATAAGCGAACAAATTTTAGTCGTACAATAACATTAGCGCCTATACGAATGATAACAAGGCTGTAGCAGACAACTATAATATCAAAACGAAAACGAAATACCCTAAATGAAAACGATATATCCTAGTATTGTTACACTAAAGATAAATGAAGGTATGTTCCTTGTAATTGTACATGATGACAGAAAACATGAACCTAAAGATTGGAGCACCACTGATCGACAAAATTACGTCCAATGTGAAGACTTTCTGAAAACAACCATCCTACTAAACCCAATACTCGCATGAAACAAACAGTATCCTAATTGCCACGGATGAAGGTAACGGGCTGTATCTAGTGCACATGAGCTTTAGAAGAACTTATGATTCAATGTCACTACAAAGCACGTTCACGTGGGATACTGAAAAATTCTGGCGACTAGATTGAAAATTTAGTACAGGGGCAAATGGCAACACGTTAAACTCACTGCAGTCCACATATGCATAAATGCTATCAGATGTCCCAAAGGAAGTGTAAACTTACCCTTACTTGCCAAGCCTTATGTTAAAGACTTAGCAGATAGTATTAGTGGCGGGCACAAAAAATGGTTGAAATGGCTCTCAGCACTATGGGACTTAACATCTGAGGTCATCAGAACTACTTAAACCTAACTAGCCTAAGGACATCACACACATCCATGCCCGAGGCAGGATTCAAACCTGCGACCGTACCGGTCGCGCGTTTCCACACTGAAGCGACTAGAACCGCTCGGCCACATCATCCGGCTGGTGGACACATACATTTCACAGACTTTAGCAGAGATTCATCCGACATAACTCATGCTGACAAGAGACAAAATCTTGCAAATTACCTGCATGGTATGAGTACTGGGACTTTGCTCTCAACGTAGATAACTGAAAAGTTGTGTGCGTCAGCTGACTAGATCATTCACTAGTCGCAGACTGAATACATGGACTCAGTAATGCGTTGGGATATGAAATGGAATGATCTCGCAGGCTCATTTGGGTTCTAAACAAAATACAGACTTCGACATATTGGTAGAAAACTGGTTAATTGAAGTTTTCTTTGAAGCCAGTCACTTGAAAATCTGTTGTGTCACTCATATTTGGCTATTGCTCCAACGTAAGGCTCTGTATGAGATTGTAATAACAAAAGTCATAAAATGTATACGAAGGAGGGCGCGAATAGTCACAGGGTTATATCGTTACTACGAGAGTGTAAGTGCAGAAAAAACTTGGCTGACAGGCTGTCGAAGACAGACGCTATACATCCCCCAAAAAACTATTTACGGATCTTCAAAACTAGTTGCAGGCTTACATTTGTAAACATTCTTCAGCCCTTTACGAGTCAGTAGTTCTAAATAATATGCAAATACAAAATAATAGCGTAAGAGAGTAAAGTAAATAAAAATGCCCCTTAACCGTGGATGCTAGTTGCGTCCTTCTACAGCGCCGGCCTCCAAACTTTTCGAGTTTCGCGCTGTTATCAGGTTGCTCATTCAATATAACTTCCAGATATCATCCTCGAGCAGCCATGTTAGAAGGAAGACACTCTGGCGGACTTGTGGTTGCTCATCCCTTTGAAGCCAGTGCTCACCGTTTCGTCGTGCCTCTTATACGTTTTCTGCCTTCTCTGTTGCATTCTTATTTCTTGTTATCATCTCTTTGTTGAGGATCAGCGTCATGTGCCACTTTCAGCAAGAATGGTTGGAAGTTATGCACTACTAGCCGTAATTTGTGAAATCGACAGTCTGCAGACCCCAGAATTAGGCTCCGTCCTACGACGCATAGCAGTGCTTCTTAGACGAGGAGACCATGCAGTCTACATAGCCTGTGGGACACACATTTCACTACATCATCTTTCAACTGTATGGTCTAACAGACAGGTGACCATTTTACCAGCGGGTCTCCCTGCATTTTACAACGAGACAAATGTGCTAAGCGTTCTAGTATTCCGTGTAGGATCAGACAGCCTACATAAATTTTGAAGCAGAAAATGTTTCCGTTTCCAGCGTGAATGGGGGATCCATTTGTGATGTAACTGGTCGTTAGCCAGAGTTTTATGAGCATTCATGGGTGGGACTGAGTGGCTGTTCTTGTGGCTAAGATGTAAGATTAGGACTTTTTGTATTTGAAATAGTCTAACCACTTTCGTACTGTTATGTTTCAGAGTGAGTCTGGGCCACTGTTACAGATCGACTTATTTCAGCTCAAATAGTGTCAAAAATTCAGAACTTCAGACCTTTTAACTTCAACGTCTTGGAAATTCTTAAGGTGTGCAGGACTACACGTTAAGGCATTGGAAAATTACGAATGGAGCTGTATGACCATATGGGATGGGTTTACCCAATGTGTTCTCCACTTCATACTCTTCCCTTTATAGTAGGGTAGTGCTTACGTTAGTAGTGTTTTCTAAACATTTAACAAACACAATAGGTACACATAACAGAGATTATATGAATGTGTGGTGTCTGTTATTTCAAACATGTTGAAAAGACATCACCCATTCACATAATTTGATTCCCCTCGATGGACAATAAATACACAACCTTTGGTGCGGATGCACATTTACATTCCACCTCTGTCGGGAATCTAATATTAGCAAGCAGGTAGGATGTGGACGGGGATTGTGGATAGGTCATTGTGGAACATTTAGAGACAGTCCGCGCATCTGCGATAAACAAGATGTCCGGATGGTGCTGTGGTAAACGTAACTACCTTGTAAGCAAGAGATCCCGGGTTGGAGTCCCAGTTCAGTACACATTTTCATTCGTCGCCGGTGACTCCGCGCAAAGTCTCCCTCTCTCCCTACAATTTACATAATACATAGCAGAGAATTTAACCATCAACAGTATATGTTTCCTTCACTATTTACAACAGTATGGTAATTCTTCGATTGCGAGAATGTAGAAATCATGTGATTTTGAGGCGAAGAACTTGTCGACACATGTTCGGAACGCGTTTTTATCCGGAAAGGAAGTTCCTTTAAAATATTTTGGTATCTGAAAATATGAAAATGTGAGTGTGCAAGGTCAGGTCGACAAGTTGGGTGCGGAATGACTTCCCAGCCCAAACCCTGTTGTCAGTCTAGTAGAGTGAGGGCCGGCGTTATCGTGGAGTAAAATCACTTCAAGCAGTCTTCTGGTCGTTGCTTTTGAATTCCGTCAGCAAGACGTCTCAGTTGTTGACAATAGATTCCAGCAGGGATGGTTACACCTTAGGGAAGCAATTCGTAACATACCACACGGTTGCTATTCAACCATACGCATAACGTTATTTTCTGGTGACGTGCGCAGATGGTTGTAAAGGGAGTTGCTGCATCGTTTGGGCTCAACCATTTCTTTCTTTTCCTTATGTTAGCACACTATGGTTAATTAATGTCGTTTTATTTACTTCTTTGACACAATTTTTGAAGAAAGTGATTCCCTCCCAGTGCCACCATATCATCTAGATACAAATCCTATGGAACTGATCTGGTCTCCTGCAACAATTAAGATCCGTACGCGTATTAGTGAAGCACCTCGTTCTGGAATCTTAGTAGAGCGGCTCATGCTCTTGCTGCTAATAAATAAATGTCCTGTGTTACCCAGCGCGGTGCATGACTTTCAATGTGACCCCACTTTGGTTAATCGGTAGTCAATTTTGTTACTTTTATGTGCAACAAACTCCTCATTTTGAGTGACTAATATAGCATGCCCTGCGTTCTCAGAATATCTTAGGCAGTCAACGGTGATCGAAATTTTTGCCTGGTCACCACAAGAGGAAATAAACGCATACCACGAGACTACAAAGGCTGTGTGCTTATGCCTGCGCCGGAAGACGAAAACTCACATGTGACGTGAAACAATTACTGTATAAGAGGACACTTAGGGAAGAAATCTTTTGGCAAACAAGGAAACTGATATAACAAAATCAGCAGGCAAGCATTCGAACAATGAGTCGTTATTATTGCTAGCAACTACAACAGCAGACGACTAAAAGGGCGGAAATAAATGATGAAGATATACGGATGTACTTACTACACCTGAACCCTACAGACACCGTAGGTAACCCGAAAACTGCAGACCAGCTAGACTGTTGCCATCAGTTTGGAAACTGGCTGAGCGGATTACATTTCTTGTAATGGGCAAAACATTCAATAACAGGTTAGTTGTAACATATAATCAGTTTGGATGTAGCCCAAACCACTCAGCTCCACTGCACTTCTTGTGGCTAGGCAAGTAGTCACAAGTGGCTGTAATGGTAATAACTCTTAAAATTCTAGGCATTCTTATACCTGGACATTGCTAAAACAGAATGATGCCTTTTAAATTAGATGACACTTAGCCAGTAACAGTGGACATTAATTTTTAGTTTGAAAGTGCCCTTATTAAAGATGCTCTCTTTACAAGTGAATAAGCCAAAAGCAAATCATATTATCAAGTAATCTGACAATCCTCAGGAATTTATCATAGAATCGCTTATGTAACACAACGAAAGGTCTCTTGGCATCTGAAGTGATCTGCTACTGATTATGATGACCTCGTAATGCAATACTGTTACTGAACATAATGATGAGACTACAAAAAAGCTACTGCCGTGAATCTGTCTTTGCGAACATACGTTTCTTAATCTAAAAATAATTTACTAATGCGTAGAATGGCTGATTTCTGAATATTCGCTTCTAGTGAAAATGGTGACTAGGGAAACGATAACTGAATATGCAACAGATATACTTAGATTAGTTACCTGTACATCGATGTACGTGCAAGGCCTTAAATTTTCTATCATCTATTACCTCACAACATTGTGCTTTATTCAGATGGATATATAAATAAAACGCTTATGAAATAAAGGCATAAGATTTGCCTTAACGTTGGATTATTACTGAGCTTCAAGCATACGTAACTTAAACAGACCACATCTGTAAAAGTTAAATGGAACACGTTCTGTCTTTAACACACACATACAAAGATTAGTTCTTCAGTGTACATTTAAAAAACATGTGAGGCATATATCCCATTAAGTGAGTGAACTACTAGCTTGCTAGAACCGCTCAAGAATCAGAGAGACCACGTAATCAGAACGGAGTATCACCACATTGATTGTAATCGGAAGTGCCACTCTACTACTCATCTGATAACATTGTCTAAGCAACCACACTGCTCTAATACAGCCCGCCGAGTTGTAAAATAAAGAAACATATTAACTTGTATTTTGTAATATAGAAAATTATGTTCAGTTCCCTCCGCGACGGCATGAGTGCAAGCTATAAAGCGATTCCCGCTACCGCTCTTCGTATTTGTCAGTGTAATACAATAAAGCCTCAATCCAAAGGACACCATGTCACTTACGAGAAAAACACATTATTACTACAGATCAGTTCAAACAGAACCAATTGAAACAGGAGGCTAGTTTTGCTTCCAACGTTGAAAGCTATGTGTGGTGACCACGCCCTTGCTAGACGTTGGCCGAAGTCAATCTCGCTAGAAAGATTTCAGGCAGATACATTCGTGCAGCCGAAACAGGCGTGAAGATACGGTAGTCAGTAAACGTGCCACAGACATAATAGCCTAAACGGCCTATTACAATGTACACCTTCCAAACGTATCGAGAGAGTGGCATAATGGTATATTAGACAAGATAACGAATTGTAATTTCCATGATATAATAAAAGATTAAATCCTTCTGATCTTATAGATCATAATCAATGGTGATAATGCATCTGATGTGTACCCTGAAGGTCCTGTGTACTACAGCGTCCACTTCGGGAGTGACGATGTTTAATAAATATTTATCTGAACGCCAAAGACATTCACAATTAATCTCATCCATAAGAAAGCTAGCACAACACCACCCAACATTTACCGACCCATTTCACTAGTTCCTATTATTTTTAAAATAACACAGCACCAACAGATGTACCGGCAGACGAAGCAAATTACATAATCTGTCCTGCATAGTATGGCTGTAGAGCTACCCCCACTACTGTCAAATCAGTTGACAGGATCATACAAAAGTATGTGAGTGCACTGAGAGTAAATCAGTAAGTCGTGTGATACTACAGGAATTAAGGAAAGACTTTGATACAGTGTCCCACACTATCATAACAAGAAAATTACAGTAATATGGAATAGGGGAGAAAGCCCCCCCCCTTATTGTGGTCATACTGAAGCACTGGAAAACAATTAGTTTGTGTGTGGGAATGACCAAAAATCATATCCATTACATGTTAAAAAAGAGTGTCATAGGGCTTCACTCTTGGCCCTTTTCTATTCATTATATATACAAATGAGCTGCCTTCCATATTGACACTGTACTATTCACCGATGACACCAAATTAACTGTTAATAATGTCAACATACATGAGTTACAACTGAATGCTGCAATAACAATAGACAGCTGTACCACCTGATATGAGGCTAATGGACTACATATAACTAGTTTCAAAACAGAAAACTTTGTATTTATTGTAAATGCCACCAAGAATGACAGTAAATCAATGAAACTTCTTGGATTCCATATTAGTCAAAATCTAAGCCATGATACATATACAGTTAAGTTATGCTCCAGACTCCCACTTGTGATTTATCTGCTGTATATACTCAGAGACTGTGTAAGTGACACTCTGCAGATACAAGTGTACTATTTCTTTTTTAATTCTCATCTAACATATGGAATTTTGCTCTGGAGAAACTCACGTGGATCTAAACCTGTGTTTAAATGGTTAGAAAAAAGGCCATCAGATGCATTTTGGGATTCACACAATGACAACCTTGTAGACACTATTTCAAGGAATTGCATATTATGATAGTACCTCTCATAAACTAAAGAAAATGTGAATAATTTTGACTCTGAGATGTCAAGACACCATCGTAACACTAGACATAAATATGAAATTGACAAGCCACATGCTTGACTAGCAAAGGTTAACAAGAGCCATAAATATCTTGCCATCACGTATTTTCACAAACTATCATAAAACGTTCATTCGATGCATAGTAAGCACGTGCATTAAGCGTACTAGGACTTAATTTCCTGAGCAAACCCAAACCAGCCACAAAATTAATACAAAAACAAAATAATTTATTCTCACATAATGAACAACAGAACAAAAACAAAATAATTTATTCTCACATAATGAACAGCAGATCGTGAAATTCACTATCATAATTTTTAAGTATCTCTATCCATTTATAGCTTAGTTTGATATTACCTTCTGCAAAAAACTGAAAATCCCAACCATTAATTAATTTATTATATTCACTTGGTAAAATAATTTTAAATTTACTATCGAATTCAATGCAAATTTTTCCTCCATATCTAGTTTTTAAATATTCACAGCCCATAATGTAATACAGTTCATTTACTTATAGCTCACTAATCGTTTTTAAAAAAATTAGAATTGCTTACATTATCAAGCTTTTTCAGTAGAACATCTATTTATATAGACTGAAAGATGATAAAATTAAAACTTTTGGCTCAAAATTCTATGCAGAGGATCATATGCTAAATTTTTCTTACCATACTTGACTATATAGGCAATTGTATCTTTCAGAATTTTATCATTAAAAGTAACAATTAATTTCATTGTTGTTTTCTGTATGGCTAAAACATTCATTCTCATAGACACATTTATGACAAAAATATGATAATTTTCAGTCAGATTTAATGGGCTTTCGTGGATATAACCATTCAATTGAGTGATTCTCTTCAACTCTAGGACAACATCATATGTTTTCAGATAATTATTTGGTGGATCTAGATTCCATATTTCTCGAGGAAAAATTTAATCTTGTCTGTTCATTATATAGGTCTTTTATAATTTAACATGTTCTAGTAAAGAAAAATCAATTAACTGATTATGTTTTCTATTAGTTTGAAGCACAAAAAAAGTAAAATAAGGCACATCAAATTCTGAAGATTTATAATAATTATTAATATCTAGTTCAAATTATCTTTTTTCATCTAATCTGGCTATTTAAACTGTTTGTGCTCAAAGAAACAAGTCGGAAACATAGGTTGACACTTACATAGACGATAACAGCAATCAGCCACTTTTTGCAATGATATTTATTTGCTTCAATAAGGGCATTACCGCCAACCTGTCGGTTCGAAACTGGTAATGGAGCTACTTAAATAAATAAATAGCATTTTAAAAAGTCTCTGGTTACTGTTATCTTCTATGTAAGAGTCAACCTAAATTTTGTACAAACTCACAGGCTCAGAATATCCATTTTCGACAAAATAGCAGAAATTGGAGTTTAAGGATTTTTTCCCCTAGCTATAGTGACTATTGTGGTTCATATTCTACAGATGCATCACGAATTTCCATCGATTCTACAACCATTTTTCCTTCTTTAGGAAGAGTATCGTTACTTTCAAGTCAAGTGTCATTATAATCAGGCCATCTAAGAATTCTCTCTCCAGCACTTTGTCTCCAAGTAAAAATTACTGTTAAATCTCTTTCCCAAATAACTTCTTTATAATCTCTATAAAAACCACCAAACACATCCAATGGGAAAAGGAGTTCAATTTTCATACTTTATATTTAACCGTTATTGAAGATAAGTCCTTCAATGGTTAATTCACGAGCTATTGTTGACATCAATTGTGTGAGGACAGATGAAGAAATGAATAGATAATCCATTCTAGACAAAATATTGCTTCCTTTCCTTATAGTGATAATCTTGAACAACTTTGTACATTGTTATAAATTAATTTTTCATTGGATTTTCGATCATGATAGGAATTATCTGTACCATCAGCTCCAATAGTACTGCCGCTAATGTGCAACTGATATATGATTAGGATGAACCCAATCATCTCCAACATTTATATAAATTCCATGTTCTTGTTGTGGAAATTAAGATTATTTTTAGTGTTCCCATTCACAGCGAATGTGTAAATCCGATAGCTCTCGATTTTGTTCATGGTTTAATATAAGAAATTTTACCAAGACATTAAAACAACTCTTACACAAGCACTCTTAAGGTAAATCCAGTTCTCATTCTCATCAGTTACAATAATTTCTAAATCTTGAGTAGTATCAAAATTAGGAATAATTACAGATAATGTATTCATAAATTATTGGTCCATCAAATACTGTGTTAGGCTCAAATGATGCAATAGTATTAGTTTCTTAGAGAAGATGATCAGTACGTTTTACAACACTGCAACAGTTACATTTAAGTTTGTAATAATTAATTCGAATGCAATAATTTTAGGAACACCTTTAGTAACAGTCATTTCATTAGCTTTAGTAGTTTGTTCACTAGATCTGACCACACTTTGAATACTATCTTTCATATCCATATATAATTGTACATGGCTCTCAATTGCTAGTTTGTTTAAAATTCTATCAGCTTTAATATGAATGTTTGACTTTTTCAAATATTTCTTTTTAAATTTTTTACATTATAATGACCTACAGAAATCTCTACGATTCCTTCATTGCAATACAGTTCATTATATTTGCTGTAATATTTGGAGTTAGAAAAATTGAATAGAACCCTACAAGTGCTTTCTTGCACAGGTGCATTCAACCTTTCTTTGATAACAGATAAAATATCACTTCATTGAAATAATCTACTGCGACAGCTGAGGCAGTCTTGATTGTATTCCATGAACTACTAAAATTATTATTAAATCAATGAAAACTGACTGGGAACCAAAAGTAAGAATTCCAGAGAAGAAATCAAAAGTAAGCATGGTAAACTTTTACCAAATTCTATTCACTGTGCAATCATAGGACCAAATAAACATGGAATAATGACATTAAAGACTCATTGTTTTATTTAAGCTCCAGGATGGTTGAATGCGAAAAAAATTATTTATTTGTATATTTATTCCAAATGTTTACATCAACTGATATACTCAGAATTTATAGATAGGTGTAAAAAAATTGAAAATTAGCATAATGAAGAAATTGCTACTTTTATTGAAAATTATGGTAAAATTATTCCATTCAGATGAATGTCTAAATAATTGAGTGAGTAGTATATTATGACTTCATTCTCGAAAATCAGGATACAGTTAGAGAATACTTTGGTAGGGGAAGACATAAAACAACACGGAAACAATTATTTAGAGATAATCTTAATTTCTAAAATATTTTCATTCAAGATGACACAAATTTGAAACATATCTATCACAAGTTTACTGGTGGTGATTTAAAATTTGACGATTTTGACGAGATGTGTAGTAAATGTTGGAATATCTGTCTTAATTTCGTACAATACACATGAATAAGAAACGAAACAATGGCAAGTTCAGAGATAAAATAAAAACATTCTTAAAATAATTATTCCTACTCTAGAATGAAATTTTCACACTATAGTGGAGTGTGCACTGATATGAAACTTCCTGGCAGATTAAAACTGAGTGCCGGACCGAGACTCGAACTCGGGACCTTCGCTTTTCCCGGGCAGGCGCTCTACCGACTGGGTTACCCAAGCATGACTCACGCCACATCCTCACAGCTTTAATTCCGCCAGTACCTCGTCTCCTACCTTCCAAACTTTACAGAAGCTCTCCTGCGAATGTGCAGAACTAGCACTCCTGAAAGAAAGGATATTGTGGAGACATGGCTTAGCCACATCCTGGGGGATGTTTCTAGAATGAAATTTTCACTCTACAGCGGAGTGTGCGCTGATATGAAACTTCCTGGCAGATTAAACCCGTGTGCCGGACCGAGACTCGAAATCTGGACCTTCGCCTTTCGCGGGCAAGCGCTCTACCGACTGAGCTACCCAAGCACGACTCACGCCCCGTCCTAACAGCTTTAATTCCGCCAGTACCTCGTCTCCTACCTTTCAAACTTTACAGAAGCTCTCCTGCGAACCTGCAGAACTAGTTCTCCTGAAAGAAGGGATTTTGGGGAGATATGGCTTAGCCACAGCCTGGGGGATGTTTCTCGAACGAAATTTTCACACTCCCAAAAGGTAAGGGTCCCAGGTTCGAGTCTCGGTTCGGCACACAGTTTTAATCTGCCAGGAAGTTTCAATTATTCCTTCTGTTTTTTCATCTCAGGCATCGTTGAAAAAGCCATATGATATAGAAGAGTGAAAGAACACTTAAAAGTAGGATTTAAAAAATGCAAGTAAGAACCAAGGACAAAATCTGAAAAACCATAAAAAAGATCAAACTATTATTGATGTAGTTGAATAAGTTAAACAAACAATTGAAGGATTAGGTGACAGTGTGTTAAAATAGAAATGTCGAAAAGCACATGGTCCCCTATAATTAAAATTTTTAGAAGAATTTAATGATAGTACAACAGAAGATAAAGAATATGATAGAGATGAAAGAGACTGTACACTAAATGAAATTGAAACATAAGGTTTATTCACAATATATGATGAAGAGAAGAAAAGAATAGCCACAAAAGAAGGACAAGCGATTAAAAAAGTAAATATAAGTGAAAGAATGTTAGAATATATTCATCACAGTGAAAATAAAAGTTTTTTATGATGATGTGTTGCCACCTTAAAATTGGTTGGCAAATTACCAGTAATATTTGATGGAAATATATTAACAGTTGGTGATAGAATGTATGAGGGTACAGATGGATTAATGAATCTTCTAACTGAAAAACAAATTACTATGTGTGACATTAACCCAAATAACACAAAATGAAGTAAAGGCAATAAATATAAACGTTTGTTAAAGAACTTGTTGATTTTAATCTTTCAAAAAATTGCCATCATACTTAGATTAATGTGTTGATGAAAAAGTTGGTGAAGTTTTAATTAAAAAATATACACAAAAACAAACAGAATATGTTTGGATGGATAATATCTGTCAATTAACTGATATATTAGGAATAATTAATGGAGAAGAATTAGGTGGAAATAAAAATTCTCAACCCAAAAAAGTAGGAATAACTGAAATGTTAGGAGAAACTCAGAGATTTCATAATCAAGAATTCAAAAGGATTTCTGTATTTTATTATATTTTAGAATAACCATCCTCACACATTTTGTAAACATGAAGTAAATGGAAAAGTGCTAGTAAATTAGGCTTTAAACGATTTATTAGTGTCAGGGATGCATTTACGGCGATATTCGGACTGTGGACCATTTTCTAAGCTATAAGAAAGACTAGCACTAGTAATCCAGGAGTAAACAAATTAGGCAAAGCTTGTAAAGAAACATGGTATTCCTTGTAGGCATAATAAAGATTTAGAAAGAAGACATGAAGTAAATAAATAACTTCAATTCGCAGCAAAAGGAAGAATGCACGCAAATAATGCTAGAGCTGGTGAAAATTTAGCTGCAGCTGCAGTATAATAACACTGGAATAATGTATAGAAAACGAAAATTAGGAATTGGCGTAGTTATGGAAAAAAATGGTTGGAGAGTATAAAAATATTAATCGACATAAATTTTTTATCAGCATAGGTGAACAACTTTACAATTGATCATACTTTGCTACACAGAGTCAAAATTAAACGAAAAGGAATTAAAATTCAAACCAATAATGTTCAACTACATAGTACTGAACAATTTTTAACTGATACACAACAACAAACTAGAGATAAGGAAACTGGTAGAAATTCACTCATAACAGTAGCCATACCCACTGCTAAAAAATAATACAGCATCTCATGTAAACGAAAGAAACAAAACATGAAGGTAGATATTTACCATTATTTTTCCCAGCTTTACCATATTGAACAGCCATTGGTTCACTAGCCAAATGTTCTGCAGTTATTGTAAATACAGTAATTAACAAGAAAAAAGAATCAGAGTAACAAAAGAAGGCATAATCTAGAAATTGAAAAGATAGGAATTGGAGTAGTAAAAATTTTGAAGAAATCATTGAAAAATGCAATAAATATTTTCTAATTTGGAACAGAAGAATTATTTAAACAATTAACAAATACCCATTAATCTGTTAAAGCCTGATTGTGGAATACTTAATTTAGCTACATCTGCTTATGTTGGGTGTCATTGATTTTGTTATTATAAGATTGAAGATATAAAATTTGTGCTTCATTTACTTGGAGGTAATACACTAAAACAACTAATTAAGTGTTTGGCGAAAAATATCTATACTATAATGATGAGAGAATGGGAAAATGTACTTATATGATTTAGAGGAAAAACTGATTCAAAAATAAATAATTTAATCAAAAACTGCCTGGAAAATTTTTTTAAACACACTAAAAGTTATATTGATTTATGAAGTAGAACACTAGTCGACTTAAAGACCCAAGAAGCTGTTGTGATGCAGGTACGAAACAATACTCAGAAAAATTATATAATACGAAACACAAATACACAGGTTTTTCAACACATCTCAGGAATTGTCACCACAGTACATTTTAATGAAAATATTTTACAGATTCATAATGGTAACTGTAGCTCTATAACACAGGTAGGAAACAACTACTCTACAAGAAAGGAACAAGATCATGTATTTTTCAGATTACTTCTCGAAAGCAGATTGAACACCATACTTAAGCAAGATAAGTAATCTAAGAAAAAGAATAAGTGATAAACTGAATATTAAATTTAATTTGATTGTAAATGAATAAATATCAAAATAGCCATTTGAGTAACATGAGAAAATCAAAAGAATTAATTTATTTTGAGTTAATACAGATGGTAATTTGTGAGCTACCCATTCAGATAATAATTTGTCAACAACTAATTTTAAAATAGAGATAAAAAGACATAACATCAATGAAATAGAAATTTTATATCCAACTCAATTCAATAATCCATTAATTGAAATGAATATGAAAGATAAAATATTTATAACTCTAAATCAATCAGTTAAATCTGTACCTGTTACAGGTGAGTTACTAATTTTGGTGAATTTTTGTAAGAAACCACTAATGAAAGGAACAATAATTTAAAATTCAAGATTTTTTATTGTCTTTAATGGACACTCTTATTCATATCTACTGTTTGAAGTTTAAAAAATTTACTGACACACACGGTCCTCAACGAGTGACCACTAAAAATGGAAGACAGAGGATTGAATGTCTTTGTAAGATATGTAAAATTAAATAAAGTAAATTCGTTACAAAATTTGTTGGTGACGGTTTACAGCTCAATATACTTGAAGAAAATATTAGTGAAATACATACAACAAAAAATTCAAGAGGAGAAATTTTTGCCAGGCACTTAAGCTGAGCAGTTCTAGGTGCTTCAGTCTGGAACAGTGCTGCTGCTACAACACATGTCCAAATCTTGCCCCAGGCATGGATGTGTGTGATATTCTTAGGTTAGTAAGGTTTAAGTAGTTCTAAGTTTATGTGACTAATGATCTCAGATGTTATGTCCCAAAGTGCTTAGAGCCATTTGAACCATTTGATAAATGTTGTATCATTTGGTACTGTTGATTTATGATTAGTAGATATAATAGAAATGGATTCGGGAAAATCAAAACGAATTTCAAAAATAAATAAAGGATATAAATATATGTTAACTGTTATAGATTTTTGTTCGAAATAAGCTTGGGCTATTCCACTCAAAGTTGAAACAGGTAAGAATGTAGTTACATTTGAAAAATGTTTACAGACACATAATGATAAAGAATTCTTTAATAAATATATACAAGAACTGGTGAAAAGACCCCACATTAACAAGTTTCGAACTTCTACTGAATTAAAAGCATCTGTTTTTGAAAGGTTCAATAAAATACTTTAAAGGAACGATGTGTGGTAGGAATTTGCTAATCAGAGAAACTGCAAGTGGTTCGATAAGGTTTCAAAACTAGTTAATGAATATAAAAACACAAAACATTCAACAAGAAAAAGTAAACCAACAGATATTTTATGAAAAAATTATAAACCCAATTCTGTTAAATCTGATAATAACCCAAAATTTAAAACAGCGTATAAAGTTAGTATCAATAAACTTAAGGACTTTTTGAAACTGGATAACATCGAAGTGGTCAACAGAAATTTTTGAAATTAAATATATTATTCATTCTAATCCAGTTACACATAAATAGAAAGATAGTGATGGAAATTTCTATGGACAGCATTTGTAGAAAACAAAATATCCTGATATATATCTTGATGAAAAAGTTTCTAGGAGTTAAGATCATAAAGTTTGTATTGAATGGTTGGGATTAGGTAACTCACATAATAGTTGTGTAGATAAAGAATAAAATTATCAAAATTTTTGTATATAAATGGGCCCACTAAGAATGAATAAAACTTACACTTTCACTTTTTCTAGCCATATGGTATCTTAATGAAGTACATTTAGGTCTATATACCAATTATGTTATTTATAATTATGACTTTAGAAACCAGGTTATTGGTACTTAAATTTTTCTGATACAGTATCAGGTGCTAAATGTTTAATGTTTGGAGTAGTATACATAAAAGATACAATGTCGGGGTAACCATTTTTTTTTTTTAAACTTTCTTTGGGATAATTGGATTCCTTTGGGTTTCCATAATGAATTAAATTCAGTAATCGAATTTTGCAGTTGATCATTTTCCTTGTAATTACAGCAAAGGAAAAAGTAGAATTTTTGTGGGTGGGGGACAAACATAAGCGTCAATGCCTTTTTAAAACTACAAGCTACTGTTGCAGAGATACTTGAATATAATCAACTACATAATGCATTTTAACATATTGATAATGAAGATACTATTACATTAGAAAAATTACACACCTCCAATTTACATGGGTTAAAAGGAAATCAGCAACATTAATTAAAAACACTGATCCTTGAAATTACAACTCAGCTTAGTGGAAATTCTTTATATCAATAATAAATTCTTCTTGTGTATAGTCACCCAAGGTATTGCAATAACTGTGTTGACAAACAGTTCTTAAAATAATTTTAACAGAACAAAAGCTGGTCTCAAATTATGTTTGTCAATTTGAGGAACCACATTAGGTAACAGTGCATCTGTTTCACTGTTTCTTCTGTTTATTTCATAAGGACATATCAACTGTTTCTTTTCCATTTTTATTCGGTTTTCATCTCACTTATGTATTTATCTTACATATTTTGTTTCGTTTCTGTAGAAATCTATCATTTCTCTTCTTAACTTGTAATCTCCATGTTCACGAATTTCTGGTTAAACTTCAAGCTGAATCCATTATCAGAATGCTTTTGCTTCTTGCTTTTGCAATATAAAAACTAGAGACTACAAGCCAGATTCATTGATAGATATTGACGATTTTTCACTACCTCTTAATACTGAGTTGGCTTTGGGGTTTAAATTCTCAAATGTAATTTCATTTCCTTTATCAACAACTTGTCTAATATCATGGTCAGTGTACATATATTCTGATATTGCAGCAATGTATTTAGCTTTAAACCAAGAATTACTATTTTAATTAGAAATAACAAGCACTTGTTTAGCAATATATAGAAGCTTATAATTAACATGGTCTATGACTCACTCCATTTATATAGAATTAGACGTTAGGTACATTCAAATTCTATAGCAGACACACCCAAAATAGCATCATACATAAATTTTCTCTTCTCATTTATTCCTTCAACAATATCATTGGCCTGCCACATAATTTCTCAATGAAATTTGATAGATTATTGAAGTGAATATTGTACATTTTTGTGATTTTATCTACTCTGTGCACACCAAACAAATGTTAAGCATATGTTATACTAATTTACAATCTGTACATTCATATTATCTGAATTTATGTTGGTTAGGTCTTCTGCTATTACAATGAGATAATCTTCCTGACAGATGACTTTTAGGTAACACACCACCAAGTTCAAAATATTTTTTTGGCATAATGCTTGTATGTCGCATCGTAAATAATTTGTTCCTTCTTCATCCCTGCTACATCAGAAACTGTATTTCTTAATTGTAGACAATCCTGATGTTTTGCTTGTGTTACTATCACTTATTATTCAATACTTGAGATTTACCTTTTTCAGCAGCTGTATGTGTAGTTCAGAAATTTAACCAATATATCATCAATTGTTATGTAATAATATTTAATGTCAACAGTAACATTACTACTTAAATTCATATCAGTTTTTTTAAATTTCTAACAGATAAAAATATCTAAGATTTCTCAACTACATTATTGGTGTTAATTGTTTAATTTTATTTTTAATAAATTCATGATCTAAAGCAAGAGGATCGTTGTGTTATATTTCAGTATATTCAAGATTATACTTAATTGAAGATTTAAGAAATTTTTATCTCATTTTTTTAAATTTTTTCAGATCCTACCATTGTAAGAAATGAATTATCAAGGTGTGGTTTCCTGCACTCCACAGTTAGTAAAACATATAATATCATTAGCGATTAAAATATGCTTTTGGTTATATAAAGGAACCAAAATAACTTTAAACCAGATACCCTAATTCAGCAGATAATTCCAATAGTTAATATCGTCAAAATATTCCTTCTAGTAATTCTGAAGTAGTTGTGCTGTGGATTAGTTCCATTTATCACATTTTAAATTTTATTAATTTGAGAATAATTTTCTTGGGGAAATATCCCCCCACCCACCGAATTCCATACTGAAAAGTTAAAATATGTTTTGTATACAACACACTGTTTTCTTCAGAGGTCTGTAAAACAAATTTCTAAAATCAGCTGACAGTTAGAATGGTTAATAAATTCAAAAATGTTCAGCTAGATTTCAGTAACTTCCTTCTGATAGTATCATTATGGATCACAATTTCTTTTTCATGAAATGTGTACTGTACTGAAAACTCATAAACGAAATATAAAATACACAGTAGAATGCTAGTGATAGAAAAATATTTTTAGGAATGTAAATATTTCATCTATACAATTATCTTACACACAGCAACAAGGATGTGGTTTCATTTATTAAAGACAAATCTTAATTAATGTGATGAACATTTTTCTTTATAAATGGAGGTGGTTATAAAGTGCAAAATTTGTGCAGTGGAGAAATCAACTCATAACTTTCACTCATGTAAATATACAAAGAATAAATTTAAATATTCATGTAAACTGTCTCATAGTGTGCATCACCAAAACGTGTATGCTTGTACATGGAAAATACGTTTCTGCACATTATTACAAAAAACGTTTGAAGGTATTTCAAAGTGATAAACATTCGATACTATTGAAAAATGAATACAGAAAGGATGTATTGATTGTCAAGAAATTACAGAGTTTAGAACTTTTTACTTAATTTGTACATCTACTGAGAAGCTCTCAAGTAAATACGAGATTTGTCAGCTAAAGATAGAGATAAAAGAAAATGGTGTGGAAATATGGAAAACAAATAATTAAAAGCCATCATATAAGATATTTGCGGACAATCAAGCATAAAAAATGAACTGAAGATGAAACTTAATTTTGCTATTCGAATTTTTCACAAAGCTTACGTTTCTTATGTCGATAAAACGAAGCTTTATTGAGAGATTTTCACTCAACACGAAATAATTTATGGGTGTGTAGCATATTAAAAAAACATGATTTAAATTATAAAAATTCTTACATATTTTTCTTTCTCCAACAAAGACTCTCGATAATCTGAAAGTATGGGAACTCAAAGCTAAAGGTAAGTCGCTTAGTATGAGAGGATACAGTAAATTAAAGAAATCAGAGTTAATAAATGCTATTGGGTTACAAGAGTTTAGATTTCATGCAGAAATATTCCAGAATACTAGGTCAAGGTCAGAACGTTTACCTAACATAAATCTTTTTTACAGATTTGATTGTGATGCTGTTGAAGAAACTCAACCACCTGGAGGAGAATAAGTAGTGAGGGTAGATCAGATTTATCCATTCAGTAGCAAACTGTTTAAACAAGAAAAAGCGACTGAGTCATTAAAAAGAACTTAACTGAGATTAAAGAAATAAGATCGAGGTTTAGTGGAAAATTTAAAGCATGTTCTGCTGACCATAAAATTATCTTTGACGATGCTAATATTGCCATAGTCAATACCATACGTGAGAAAACAGATTACACAAGAAAAGCATCAGTTCTGTGGTAGACATAGCTAAAAAGAAAACTAATTTGAGAAAAAAATATAAGTTGAATGTAATTAATACAAATACAAAAATATTTTCTCCCGTTTCTACAGGATATAAAGTATCAAATAATATTCGACGATCTGTCCAAGTTTTATGCAAGAAAATCAGAGATATATCAATATCTGATGGGTCTATTGATGTATCAGAAGTTTCATTTAATATTCAAATGCTAGCAATTCCTAAAGGCAGAGCCAGTAGGGGCAAAAAAATTATAAATGTAGCTGAAGGCAAAAAGACTTAAAGATGTATCATAAGAATTAATAATAAACATAATCTGTGCTGTCCTTGAGCAATATTATTTTGGGTAGAGATCTCACTATGAATGAGATACAGAAAATTGGAAAAGGAGATAAATACATTTTATTAATAAATGTTAACTGACTTATTATGTAATCAGTTAGGTGAATACAATGTAGTACGCTTGTTTGCCCACTGCTTGAGTACTGCTCAGCAGTGTGGGATCCGTACCAGATAGGGTTGATAGAAGAGATAGAGAAGATCCAACGGAGAGCAGCGCGCTTCGTTACAGGATCATTTAGTAATCGCGAAAGCGTTACGGAGATGATAGATAAACTCCAGTGGAAGACTCTGCAGGAGAGACGCTCAGTAGCTCGGTACGGGCTTTTATTGAAGTTTCGAGAACATACCTTCACCGAAGAGTCAAGCAGTGTATTGCTCCCTCCTACGTATATCTCGCGAAGAGACCATGAGGATAAGACCAGAGAGATTAGAGCCCACACAGAGGCATACCGACAGTCCTTCTTTCCACGAACAATACGAGACTGGAATAGAAGGGAGAACCGATAGAGGTACTGAAGGTACCCTCCGCCACACACCGTCAGGTGGCTTGCGGAGTATGGACGTAGATGTAGATGTAGATGTAGATGTAGAAAGAGGGTTCAATTAAGATGACAGTAAAATGTTGAAGAATTTTTAGATATTCAAATAGATGTCATATGTACTGAAAATTTTAATTTAATTACCAATAGCGGTCATGAGAAATAAATAAACATATATCTGTACAAAGAAAACAACAATTTTTATATAATTAACAGTATGAGGTCTTTTGTGGGATTGGAGTATTTCTGTAATAAATGTAACAAAACATTTAACAACAAAGATAAATGTAAATGCAAAATAGAAAGAAAATCTGTTTAATGTGGAATGGTCCAGTACCTGAAAGTGCAGAAAACAATGTATACTGTGCAATGTGCAATACATACTGTTCTAATAAAGAAAGGTTCAAAAATTAATAATTTTAGCTATACAGAAAAATACACCTTCCCCATGAACCATGGACCTTGGCATTAGTGGGGCTGCATGCATGCCTCAGCGATACAGATAGTCGTACCGTAGGTGCAACCACAATGGAGGGGTATCTGTTGAAAGGCCAGACAAACATGTGGTTCCTGAAGAGGGACAGCAGCCGTTTCATTGGTTACAGGGGCAACAGTCTGGATGATCGACTGATCTGGCCTTGTAACACTAACCGAAATGGCCTTGCTGTGCTGGTACTGCGAATGGCTGAGAGCAAGGGGAAATTACAGCTGTAATTTTTCCCGAGGGCAAGCAGCTTTACCGTGTGGTTAAATGATGATGGCGTCCTCTTGGGTAAAATAATCGGAAGGTAAAATAGTTCCCCATTCGGATCTCTGGGCAGGGACTACTCAGGAGGACGTTGTTATCAGGAGAAAGAGAGCTGGCGTTCTACAGATCGGAGAATGGAATGTCAGTTCCCTTAATTGGGCGGGTAGGTTAGAAAATTTGTAAAGGGAAATGGATAGGTTAAAGCTACATATAGTGGGAGTTAGTTAAGTTCGGTGGCAGGTGGAACAAGACTTCTGGTCAGTTGAATACAGGGTTATAAATACAAAATCATATAGGTGTAATGCAGGAGTAGGTTTAATAATGAATAGGAAAATACGAATGAGGGTAAGCTACTACAAACAGCATAGTGAACGCATTATTCTGGTCAAGACAGATGCTAAGGCTATGCCTACCACAGTAATACAAGTTTATATGCCAACTAGCTCCACAGATGATGAAGAGATTGATGAAATGTATGATAAGATAAAAGAGATTACTCAGATAGTGAAGGGAGACGAAAGTTTAATAGTCATGGGTAACAGGAACACGACAGTAGGAAAAGGAAGAGAAGGAAACGTAGTAGGTGAATATGGAATGGGAGTAAGGAATGAAAGAGGAAACTGCATGGTAGAATTTTCCACAGAGCATAACTTAATCATAGCTAACAGTTGGTTCAAGAAACATGAAAGATGGTTTTATACATGGAAGAAGCCTGGGGATACTGGAAGTTATCTAACAGATTATATAGTTGTAAGACAGAGATTCAGGAACCAGGTATTAATTTGTAAGACATTTTGAAGGGCAAATGTGGACTGTAACCACTATCTATTGGTTATTAACTGTAGATTAAAACTGAAGAAACAGCAAAAAGATGGGAAATTGTGGAGATAGGACTTGGATAAACTGAATGAACCAGAGGTTGTAGAGATCTTCAGGAAGAGCATTAGGGAACAATTGACAAGAAGGGGGGAAAGAGTAGAAGAAGAATGGGCAGCACTAAGGGGCGAAATAGTGAAGGCAGCTGAGGATCTAGTAGGTAAAAGACCGAGGGCTAATAGAAATCCTAGAGTAACAGAAGAGATATTGAATTTGATTGATGAAAGGAGAAAAGACAAAAATGCAGTAAATGAAGCAGGTAAAAAAGGAATACAAACGTCCCAAAAATGAGATGGACTGGATATGCTAAATGACTAAGCAGGGATGGCTAGAGGACAAATATAAGGATGTAGAGGCGCATATCATTAGGGGTAAGATATATACTACCTACAGAAAAATTAAAGAGACCTTTGGAGAAAACAGGACAACTTGCATGAATACCAAGAGCTCATATTGAAACCCAGTATTAAGCAAAGAAGGGAAAGCAGAAACGTGGAAGGAGTATATAGAGGGTCTAAACAAGAGCAATGTTCTTGAGGGCAATATTATAGAAACGGAAGAGAATGTAGATGAAGATGAAATAGGAGACATGATCCTGCGTGAAGAGTTTGACAGAGCACTGAAAGACCTTATTAGAAAAAGGCTTCGGGAGTAGACAACACCCCATTAGAACTATTGACAGCCTTGGGAGAGCCAGGCCCAACAAAACTCTACCATCTAGTGAGCAAGATGTATAAGACAGGCGAAAAACCCTCAGTCTTCAAGAAGAATATGATCATTCCAATCAAAATGTAAGCTGGTGTTGACAGGTGTGAAAATTACAGAACTGTCAGTTTAATAAGTCACGGCTGCAATGTACTAACATGAATTCTTAACAGACGAATGGAAAATCTGGTAGAAGCCAACGTCTGGAAAGATCATTTTGAATTCTGCAGAAATGTTGGAACACGTGTGGCAATACTGACCCTACGACTTATCTTAGAAAATAGATTAAGGAAAGGCAAGCCAACGTTTCTCGCATTTGTAGACTTAGAGAGAGCTTTTGACAATGTTGACTGGAATACTCTCTTTCAAATTCTAAAGGTAGCAGGGGTAAAATACAGGGAGCAAAAGCTATTTACATTTTGTACAGAAACCAGATGACAGTTTTAAGAGTTGAGGGGCATGAAAGGGAAGCTGTGGTTTGAAGGGAGTGAGACAAGTTTATAGCCTATCCCTAATGATATTCAATATGTATATTGAGCAAGCAGTAATGGAAACACAAGAAAAATTTGAAATAGGTATTAAATTCCATGGAGAAGAAATAAAAACTTTGAGGTTCGCCGATGACATTGTAATTCTGTGAGAGACAGCAAAGGACCTGGAAGAGCAGTTGAACGGAATGGACAGTGTCTTGAAAGGAGGGTATAAGATGCACATCAACCAAAGCAAAGTGAGGATAATGGAATATAGTCGAATTAAATCGGTTAGGCTGCCTAAATTAGATTAGGAAATGAGACACTTAAATTAGCAAAGGAGATTTGCTATTTGGGGAGCAAAATAACTGATGACAGCCGAAGTAGAGAGGATACAAAATGTAGACTGGCAATGGCAAGGAAAGCGTTTCTGAAGAAGAGAAATTTGTTAACATTGAGTATTGTTTAACCGTCAGGAAATCGTTTCTGAAACTCTGTTTATGGAGTGTAGCCATGTACAGAAGTGAAACGTGGACGATAAATAGTTTATACAAGAAGTGAATAGAAGCTTTATAAATGTGGTGCTACAGAAGAATGCTGAATATTAGATCGGTAGATCACATAACTAAGAAAAAGGTATTGAATAGAAATGGAGAGAAGAGAAATTTGTGGCACAACTTGACTAGAAGAAGGGATCGGTTGGTAGAGCATATTCTGAGGCATCAAGGGATCACCTATTTAGTATTGGAGGGCTGTGTGGAGGGTAAAAATCGTAGAGGGAGACCAAGAGATGACTACACTAAACAGATTCAGAAGGAAGTAGTTTGCAGTAGATACTGGGAGATGAAGAAGCTTGCACAAGATAGAGTAGCATGGAGAGCTGCATCAAACCAGTCTCTGAACTGAAGACCACAACAACACAGAAAAATACATTTGATTTGATCATGAAGCTCAACTTGAATTGTTCTGGTTGACACTGTGAATCCAAAAGACAGAGAAATATTTCTCAAATGGCATAGCTCAAGAGTTAAAGAAAATTATGTGTTCAATATGAAAAAAAGAGATTGATAAATATATTAATTCTGATGTAGAAATTTTGAGAGAAGGTTGTTCAGAACTAAGACATTTCCTCAAAACAGCTAATTTTGATTTATTCTGTTATTTGACAATTGATAGAATTTGCATGTCTATAAACACATCTAAATATATTCCCAAAGTAGAATTGGTGTATTTGTTAATAAACAGAAAGATAATTACAGTAAAGAATTCATTGCTTAGTTAAACATTTTCACCAATAATCATATTCAACATGCCGTTAATCGTGGTGAAGTAAGAATAGCAAAGCCAGATGGATTTGTTAAATAAACAAATACTGTTTATCAATATCATGGCCATTTATGGCTTGGTTGTAAGAAATGTCCTAGATGTGTGATGATTAACAATAAAAATAAAGAAACAAAAGGTGATGTTTATTAACTGTCTTCAACAAGAAATGCAGAAACCAGAATTTCTGGATTTAATTTAGTAGAGATGTGGGAATGTGATTAGCTTAATTGAAAAGTGTATAAAAGACCGAAACCGTTACCTGCAGCTGTCAAACCACTGAGATACTTTAGATGGTGGTCATACAAATGCAATAAAATAAAGAGCGGAAACAGATGGTTTTAGCACAGTAACAAGATTTCATAATGTATGCAGTCTTTATCCAACTGCACAATATTATGATTATCCTGAACAACATGAAACAAAAATATGCTGACCAAGATATCCTACTTAAAAAATTGTGTGGATTTGTAACATGTGAAGTATTGGCACCAAGAAGATTGTATCATCCAGTTTTGCCTGTTAGAATAAATGAAAAACAGTTGTTTCCTTTGGTGTCAAATGTTCAGAAGAAAAAATAAACAGACACTATCACAATGATGAGGAAACAAGCCTCTTTCGTATTTGGGTAACAGATGAAGCAAAGGATGGTGTGGGAAAAGGATACAAAATTTAAAAATAAAAACAACATATTGTTAAAAAATAATGTGAAAGACTTCATGAAATAAAATTAGAAACTAGTCCATACAAAGACGTTTTTGAGAGCAAAGACGAACATATAAAAACAGTAAGAGATAAATAATGTGTTCTATTAGACAAAGAAAAGATAGAAGAAGTCCTGGAAAACTAGCAGTTGCTAAAACGTGTTTAAGAATTTACAGGGTAAATTTAGACAATGGTAACGTGTAAGTAAACCTGAGTATGTAACAGATTTACTACATTTTATGAGATACTGTTGGATGACTGATTAGATGATACAGATATAAATTTTACTAATGAGAATATGGTACAGACGAGGTACAACTTCAAGGATTATGATGTCCAAAATAATGCAGCTACAAATATTTTTATAGCTGCATTCACCACATCCATATCAAGGCCTAGATTGTATGGTAGATTAGATAAACTTGGAAAAAGTGTTATATACAGGGTGTTTCGAAATTAATATACACATTTTAAGGTTTTGGAGCATTTATTACATTCAACTTACAATTATAAATAACACATCAACAGAGAGAGCAACTCAACAGTTTTGTTTGTATAGCTGTGTGCTATGGAAAGAGCATGGAATGACAAAGAGTGACTGAAGAGCGTGTCGAATGAGTGAGAGTCCCTCGGGTTTTGCCCCAAGAAATCAGTTTGGAAAACTAATTTTGAATTAGTAGTTCTACTGGCGTCTGTGCAGAGATTTTTAAGGAAACGCTTACAATTACCTTTGTTAAAAGCTCTAAAGCCTACAGACTATGATTAATGTGCCAACATTGCTAACGAAATGTTGCTGCATCACGATGAAACTTTTCTCCATCGTGTCATCCACAGTAATGAATCGACATTTCACCGAAGTGAAAATGCGAAAACATCTAATGTGCGCATCTGCAGGTCAGCAAAGCACCACAAATGGTGAAGTTGCAACGAGACTTCCCTAAATTGAATGTTTTTTGGTGCCACATCCAGGCAGAAAGTCTATGGCCTTTCTTTTTCAGTGAAATAACTGGTGTTTCTTATCTTAATATGCTATGGCTCTCTCTGTAGTTGCAAGAAGCTTCAATAGAACCTTACTCACCAGCAAAATGGTGCGCCACCCCACTGTCATAACTCAGTACACAACTGGTTAAATGACATTGTATCCAACCGCTTGCATCATTTTCATGCACAACCTTATGCCTTGCGATTTTTCTCTTTGGGAGTTAATGAAGGATCATGTGTATATGTCTACGCTATCACCTGCTCCGCTACCACCTGATCCACGCGTCCTTAAGAATAACAATGTTGTAACGATTTTTCTAGATACACTGACTGAGGTATGCAAAGAACTCGCCTATCGAGTCAATGAGTGATAAATGGTTCTCACATTGACACTTGGAAGAAAAACTGTCTGAGATGCTCTTTTATATTATTTTTTATTATAATTTTAAGTTAAATGTAGCAAATGCTACAAAGCCTTGAAACCCATAAATTTATTTTGAAACACCCTGCATTATGATACCAATTTCCAGTATACATTAATGATAAAAAAAGCACTCCATCTTCAAGCCACAAGTGGTCTACAGGGACCATCCCACCGACATGTCATCGTCAGTGGAGGATGCAGTTAGGAGGGGTGTGGGATCAGCACACCACTCTCCCAGTTGTTATGATGGTATTCTTGATTGAAGCCGCTACTAATCGGTCGAGTAGCTCCTCAATTGGCAACATGAGACTAAGTGCACCCAAAATATTGGCAACAGCACATGGCAGCCTGGATGGTCACCCATCCAAGTGCCGCCCATGCCCAACAGCTCTTAACATCAGTGATCTCACAGGAACCGGTGTATCCACTGTGACAAGGCCGTTGCCCATGTACTAATGATGGAAAAGTCAATACAGAAAAAGATTGAATATTGGGTGAATGGACAGATGAGTCAGGAGATAATAAACGGATAACAAATTGAACTTCGACTGGACCAAAGAGTTGTTATTATGAGAACAATGGTAAAAGCAGTGGCGACAGTAAAGGGTTTCACTTGGAAGAATAAAAATATTCAAAAGCTGAATGGGGAATCTCTGGTAAGATTAATTGAGCGTGAAGTGAAGGAAAAGATAAAATTAGAGTACAGTCAGATCACTAGAAATTACAAAATCTGAAGTATGTTTTTAAATATTCATTTTTGTTTTATCATGCTCTGTTTAGTTTTTCATCTATGCCTTAGTTGTTTTGCATCAAAATTGTGATATTATGTTAGTAGTGCAAAAAAAACTATGTAGCTGGATGTGAGGACACTTGGGTCGAAATCCTAGAAAATAAAATAAGTGAAAGGGGTGAGATATACTGTATGCCATGTCTCTGTTATTTATCAAAACTGGCACTTCATTTAGCTGTGCATACGGACTTGTGGCGTGTGTTGTCAGTGTAGCCGTAAGAATAGCACAGTGTAGTGTTGATATCTCACCACCTTGCTAACCTCACGTAGTTAGCAACAAGCCTCTTACGTTAACTACTTTCCCATACCTGAGGGCCAGAATGTGAGGAACAGGGTGCTGTAGGTGGTCACTATGGAGATGAAAGCAGTGACGAGGCTCAGTCGCACGGTGAGCATGCCCAGCACGGTGGCCATGGGGCGTCCAGAGGACACTTGCCTCACCAGCAGCCGCAACTCACGATGGGCGGCGCCGCCCACACGACCCCGTTCCAGTAGCAGCTGCGAGCACAGCTTCTGGGTGCGCCTCACTTCTGTCTCCACACATTGAGGAGGCACGACAAGAACTGTCATCTGAGCTAGGCTGAGTAACATGCTAACCTTCCCTTGCCATGCACTGATATCACTCGAATCTAGGAACGATAATTTTGTTACAAGGAAGTAAATTTTAACTATTACAAACAGTGAAATATTCATGAAATACACTCCTGGAAATGGAAAAAAGAACACATGGAGACCGGTGTGTCAGACCCACCGTACTTGCTCCGGACACTGCGAGAGGGCTGTACAAGCAATGATCACACGCACGGCACAGCGGACACACCAGGAACCGCGGTGTTGGCCGTCGAATGGCGCTAGCTGCGCAGCATTTGTGCACCGCCGCCGTCAGTGTCAGCCAGTTTGCCGTGGCATACGGAGCTCCATCGCAGTCTTTAACACTGGTAGCATGCCGCGACAGCGGGGACGTGAACCGTATGTGCAGTTGACGGACTTTGAGCGAGGGCGTATAGTGGGCATGCGGGAGGCCGGGTGGACGTACCGCCGAATTGCTCAACAAGTGGGGCGTGAGGTCTCCACAGTACATCGATGTTGTCGCCAGTGGTCGGCGGAAGGTGCACGTGCCCGTCGACCTGGGATCGGACCGCAGCGATGCACGGATGCACGCCAAGACCGTAGGATCCTACGCAGTGCCGTAGGGGACTGCACCGCCACTTCCCAGCAAATTAGGGACACTGTTGCTCCTGGGGTATCGGCGAGGACCATTCGCAACCGTCTCCATGAAGCTGGGCTACGGTCCCGCACACCGTTAGGCCGTCTTCCGCTCACGCCCCAACATCGTGCAGCCCGCCTCCAGTGGTGTCGCGACAGGCGTGAATGGAGGGACGAATGGAGACGTGTCGTCTTCAGCGATGAGAGTCGCTTCTGCCTTGGTGCCAATGATGGTCGTATGCGTGTTTGGCGCCGTGCAGGTGAGCGCCACAATCAGGACTGCATACGACCGAGGCACACAGGGCCAACACCCGGCATCATGGTGTGGGGAGCGATCTCCTACACTGGCCGTACACCACTGGTGATCGTCGAGGGGACACTGAATAGTGCACGGTACATCCAAACCGTCATGGAACCCATCGTTCTACCATTCCTAGACCGGCAAGGGAACTTGCTGTTCCAACAGGACAATGCACGTCCGCATGTATCCCGTGCCACCCAACGTGCTCTAGAAGGTGTAAGTCAACTACACTGGCCAGCAAGATCTCCGGATCTGTCCCCCATTGAGCTGTTTGGGACTGGATGAAGCGTCGTCTCACGCGGTCTGCACGTCCAGCACGAACGCTGGTCCAACTGAGGCGCCAGGTGGAAATGGCATGGCAAGCCGTTCCACAGGACTACATCCAGCATCTCTACGATCGTCTCCATGGGAGAATAGCAGCCTGCATTGCTGCGAAAGGTGGATATACACTGTACTAGTGCCGACATTGTGCATGCTCTGTTGCCTGTGTCTATGTGCCTGTGGTTCTGTCAGTGTGATCAAGTGATGTATCTGACCCCAGGAATGTGTCAATAAAGTTTCCCCTTCCTGGGACAAGGAATTCACGGTGTTCTTATTTCAATTTCCAGGAGTGTATAACATAAGAAAACTCCCGTGAACAGAGTTTACCGGGTCTGACATTTCGCAGAGTTTACCATATGCTCGTCGGAGAGATCGCACTGAATTTGATATGCCGCAAGCCACTCTACAGTGAACCTGTACATTCCTTCCATGCACAATGCTCTTATTTTCAGATATGTTATTGTGACATGCTGCAAGCACATCGCCTTGTATATGGTGAAAGCAAACATTCAGAAGTGAAACTCTCTACCTTATCACCAATTGCAAATTTGCAAATCTCAAAAGAGTTAGAAAGACTGTGAGAAAGCTTCCCACAGAAAATATTACACCCAACTTGCGGCATCGCCCTTTACTAACCGTATAAATGGCTGCATAAATTACAGAAACGTAAAAAAATAGTAAAGCCAGTTGTAACCTTACTATCTTTCCCTCACATCTATTCACTGGGCCAATATGCGTCATCAAAATCCTGTCACATGACACTATCAGTTTAACAATTTTGTCATATTTTTCTGTATTGTATAAGACATCTGTTATTACTGGCATGAAGGCCAGTGCTACAAAACCCAATAGCATGGAAACTGAGGCAACGTCTACTACAGAGTCTGTATGCACTAATCTCAAATGGAACTACGCCTGAATGTACGCAGAAATCAGGTGTGATATGCTTGCAAGGGTCACAGTAACCATATCCGATCTTAATCTCTTCACAGATCCATTTTCCTTATTGAGCGTAAATGGCATCAGACCAAATAACTTGCATGTTAAGTGGAATGGCTTAGTGGGCAACAAAAGTTTCTTTGTGTTTTCTGGCACCAAGACAGTGAATTCGTTGACTGGCATCACCTGCAAAAGGAAACAGGAATACACACTTTCGGTCACATCTGACAACAAATTTGGTGCATATACCAGAAGTAGCCCCTAGTATATTTTCCCACATCGTAAATCAAGTTTTACAAACTTTATTTAAATTTCCACATGGCATTATGAGTCCACATATCCCCCCTCCTAATTCATAGTGGTGTCCTGCCCCCACAGACTAACGGGCTGCAATTTAAGGGAATCGTCTGCAGCAGAGCACTTGGAAAGAACTGAGTCACTGAAGTGTGTTCGATATTTTCTGAAGTTTTCGGTACTGCTATAGGCCACTTGAGTAGGAACTGACATATCCAAAAAGGATAGTAAGAGAAAGTGGACAGCAAAATGTATGTCCAAAAACATACCTACAATGAAAATTTGGGTAAGAAAACAGATACTTGTGTGGATAGACAAAGAAAGGTAATAAAAAAAATTGTTCAGGAAAATAAAGGAATAGAGCAATATTACTCAGATATGTAATCAATAGTAAGTGCAGAAAAGTTAAAGCAAAATGTTTTCAGAAAAGTGAAGAAATCAAAAAGAAAAGGTCCTCAGAAGAACAGAATGAGCACGTGTAAAAGTCAAGATAACTTTCTATGAACTTAAATCCACATCAACATTGACACTGCAAATGGAACTCTAGTACAAAAAGCTAAGGAAAGAGCAGGTATGTGGAAAGAGTACGCTGAGTATTTCTACAAGGGATATGAATTGTATGCTTTAGAGTTAGCATGAAAAAAAAATTCGATTTTGATGGCATGTGCGATTCAGTTTTCAAGTCACAGTTTGATGCAGATTTGTAAGATCGGCAATCAATCAGTTCAAATTGTATAGAAAATATTTGTCCATAATTTTTAAAATTATTGCAGCAATTGGCACCCAATGGTTATTCAGATAAGTGTTAGTATCAGCTCAGTAATTATGACTGCTCGTGCATCATGTTGTCTGAGCAGAAGTAAAGAAAGATGAGGATATATGAAAGAATTACTAGACATGCTGAATGTGATGTACAATACGTTGACCACATAATTTTAACTGAGAGTAAATCAATGAGAGAGGTAACACTAAGGAGTCGCAAAAATGAGGTTAGTTGAAAGCCTAACATCAAAACTGGGGCTACAAAGTAGACAGTGGTAAAGAATTGTTCTACCTTGGAAGCAAAATTAGACGTGACAGACGAAGCAAGTAGAATATAACAAGCAGATTAGGACAGGGAAAGAAGGCGTTCCTCTTTAAAGGAACTCTACTAGTATCCAACAAATGTTTTAATTTGAGGAATATATATCTGAAAATATTTGTAGGAACACAACATTTCGTGATAATGAATGTGAGACAACTAGAAAATAAGGTACTAATAAACGACTGAATAGACTTTGTGTGTGGTTGCCACACTGAAATGAGCAGACTGGAACAACAGAGGGAAACCCTCTATGGCTGTATCAACTAATCTGCCGATGAACCAAAGTAAAAATTATAAGTTCTTAACACTTTCATCGATAAAAACGTACACTCGATTCCATTCATCTCATAACATTTTTCTAACCTGTTTGTGGTCCTCATGGTGTCCATGAAACTGGAATTTGATTCAATATCACTGCATCATAATATTCCTCAGTTCTACCAAAATTCCCCCTTGAAACTCAAGCGTTTACTCGCCAATTTTCCTAATTAGGAAACCCATCGTAATTTATTAAAGCCTACAGGACAGGACTGTAACCAAAATAAATGAAGGTGACTACCAGTTATGACTTATCTCAATTAGGCATTGACCTGTAATACGGAAACCACTAAAAACTGGCAGTTGCTACGTCAGAATTTGGCATGGGGAAATTACTACGAGAGGGAGGAAAACCACCAAATGTATCATAGAGTGGACTGGCACAGTGACCTAATAATTGCTGTTCTGAGAATTAAATGTAGATTGGTGGACTTACAGCCACGTCAGCGGATAGCTGTTGCACTGAAGTCCTTTGGTGTATTCGAAGAAGTAAGCAAAGGACGGCGACATAAGAGGAAACGAATACCGCGCATTAGGAAATCCGCAAGAAGAACGTGCACGGATACCAATAAAAATTATAATTTCCATGAGAAGTAAGAAGAGGCGTTCATCCAATTCTGGACATGACATGGCTGACGATTGTGGTGATGTTGATAGTGATGATTTAATAAAAAATAAAATCTAGCTTTTGCATCGGGCTTAGGTGTAGCAAAGGCGATTTATCTCACTTCCTTTTGCACAAAAAAGTTCATGCCTTGACACCAAAATTGTGACACAGTCAGCCTCAACAACAACCAAGAAAATTCATAGACGCCTCAAGGGATAACTTCTTTGATTAGCAAACACAACGTCATCGCTTCCGCAATAGAACCCAGGCCATCGCTTCATTTTTGAATAAAAATCATCATAAGTGACGGGCGGTGACTCCAGCAAAACAAGTCCCTTTCAATCACCCAACGGCCTTGTCAAAAGAGGCGGAGGAGTGGACAGAGGTTAACGGCACTCTCTGCGTCTTGGGGTGGGAAACCGCCGAGAAAGGAGGAAGAAACAGCAACGATCAAATGCATGAGGATGTAGAAGGCAATAGTGACCATTGCATTAAAGATACACAATCTGAATCGATGGGACATGTGGCCTGTAATTGAAAAAGAGTCGTGACGATCTCTCCATGGGCAAAAGATGCTGGACTAGTCCCTACTCGGACTCCAAAAGGGGATTTCCAAAGGGGAGGTGACCATGAGAAAAATGTTGCGTATCCAACGAAAGGGTAACGTTCTACGAGTCGTGGTGTGGGATGTCAGAGGTTTGAACGTGGTAGGGAAACCAGATATTCTGAAACAGGAACTGCTAAGGCTCAGTCTAGATATAGTGGGGATCAGTGAAGTGAAATGGAAAGAAGACAAGGATTTCTGCACAGAAGACCATAGGATAATGTCAACAGCAGAAGAAAATGGTATAACGGCATTGGAATTCGTTATGAATAGCAAGGTAGGGCAGAAAGTGTGTTACTGTGAACAGTTCAGCGATACTGTCAGAAACGACACCAAACCAGCACCGACAAGGATTGTTCATTTATACTTACCAACGTCACAAGCCGAGGAGGAAGAGACACAGAAAGAATTTAAAAATATCGAAAGGGTAATACAGTGCGTAAAGCGAGATAAAGAACTAATTGTCGTTGGGTATTTGAGTGCGGTTGTAGGGGAGGAGTAGAAGAAAGGGCTACGAAAGAATATGGGATTGGTACTAGCAGTGAGGGAGGAGAGAGACTAATTTAATTCTGAAATAAATTTTAGCAAGTAATGTTGAATACACTATTCAAGAATCACAACAGGAGGAGGTATACTAGGAAGAGGCCGGGACATGCAGGAAGATTTCAGTTAGATTACGTCACGGTCAGGCAGAGTTCCAAAGTCAGACAATAGATTGTAGGGCGTATCCAGGAGAGTACACAGACTGAGATTACAATTTAGTAGTGATAAACAGAAAGCTAGAGAAACTAGTCAGAAAGACTCAATGTGCAAGGAAATGGGATACGGAGTTACCAAGCAGTGAAGAGATGCGCTTCAATATCTCAGAGGCTATTGATAAGGCTGCGATCAGGAATAGCTCAGTAATCAGTTCAGTTAAAGAAGAATGGACATTTCCAAAAAGGGCTATCACAGAAGTTGGATGGAAAACACAGATAAAAAGAAGGTAACTGTGAAGAAACCATGGTAACAGAAGAAATAATAGCCGGTCGAAGTGACCGTGCTGTTCTAGGTGCTACAGCCAGGAGCCGAGCGACCGCTACGGTAGCAGGTTCGAATCCTGCCTCGGGCATGGATGTGTGTGATGTCTTTAGGTTGGTTAGGTTTAATTAGTTCTCAGTTCGAGGCGACTGATGACCTCAGAAGTTAAGTCGCATAGTGCTCAGAGCCATTTGAACCACTTTTTGGAAGAAATAATACAGTTGGTCGAAGACAGCAGTAAATATAAAAACAGGTTCATACGATTTGTTGTTGGAAAAAGCGTTCTCCTATGTCAACTGTTGCTAGATATTGAATATTACGAGAAAAATAGGGGTAAGCTATAGGAAGAGACTGGTAATATATAAGATGTACAGGATTCCAGAGGGAACAATAAGTGTGGAACACTGGGAATAAAATGTGTGTTAAGATAGGGAAGTAGGTTTAATCCCTCAGCTTTCAGTCTACAGGGTGTTACAAAAAGGTACGGCCAAACTTTCAGGAAACATTCCTCACACACAAATAAAGAAAAGATGTTATGTGGACATGTGTCTGGAAACGCATACTTTCCATGTTAGAGCTCATTTTATTACTTCTCTTCAAATAACATTAATCATGGAATGGAAACACACAGCAACTGAACGTAAAAGCGTGACTTCAAACACTTTGTTACAGAAAATGTTCAAAATATCCTCCGTTAGCGAGGATACGTGCATCCACCCTCCGTCGCATGGAATCCCTGATGCGATGATGCAGCCCTGGAGAATGGCGTATTGTATCACAGCCGTCCACAAGACGAGCACGAAGAGTCTCTGCATTTGGTACCGGGGTTGCGTAGACAAGAGCTTTCAAATGCCCCCATAAATGAAAGTCAAGAGGGTTGAGGTCAGGAGAGCGTGGAGGCCATGGAATTGGTCCGCCTCTAGCAACCCATCGGTCACCGAATCAGTTGTTGAGAAGCGTACGAAAACTTCGACTGAAATGTGCAGGAGCTCCATTGTGCATGAACATCATGTTGTGTCGTACTTGTAAAGGCTAATGTTCTAGCAGCACAGGTAGAGTATCTCGTATGAAATCATGATAACGTGCTCCATTGAGCGTAGGTGGAAGAACATGGGGCCCAATCAAGACATCACCAAAAATGCGCGCCCAAACGTTCACAGAAAACCTGTGTTGGTGACGTGATTGCACAATTGCGTGCGGATTCTCGTCGGCCCACACATGTTGATTGTGAAAATTTACATTTTGATCACGTTGGAATGAAGCCTCATCCGTAAAGAGAACATTTGCACTGAAATGAGGATTGACACATTGTTGGATGAACCTTTCACAGAAGTGTACCCGTGGAGGCCAATCAGCTGCTGATAGTGCCTGCACACGCTGTACATGGTACGGAAACAACTGGTTCTCCCGTAGCACTCTCCATACAGTGACGAGGTCAACGTTACCTTGTACAGCAGCAACTTCTCTGGCGCTGGCATTAGGGTTATCGTCAACTGCACGAAGAATTGCCTCGTCCATTGCCGGTGTCCTCGTCGTTCTAGGCCTTCCCCAGTCCCGAGTCATAGGCTGGAATGTTCCGCGCTCCCTAAGACCCCGATCAATTGCTTCGAACGTCTTCCTGTCGGGACACCTTCGTTCTGGAAATCTGTCTCGATACAAACGTACCGCGCCACGGCTATTGCCCCGTGCTATCCATACATCAATTGGGCATCTGCCAACTCCGCATTTGTAAACATTGCACTGACTGCAAAACCACGTTCGTGATGAACACTAATCTGTTGATGCTACGTACTGATATGCTTGATGCTAGTACTGTAGAGCAATGAGTCGCATGTCAACACAAGAACCGAAGTCAACATTACATTCCTTCAATTGGGCCAACTGGCGGTGATTCGAGGAAGTATAGTACATACTGACGAAACTAAAATTAGCTCTAACATGGAAATTAAGCGATTCCGGACATATGTCCGCATAACATCTTTTCTTTATTTGTCTGTGAGGAATGTTTCCTGAAAGTTTGGCCGTACCTTTTTGTAACACCCTATATACATCGAAGGAGAAATAACAGAATTAAAAGAATTGTTCAGAAATGGATTTAAAATTTAAGATGAAAGGATATTAACGGTAAGATACGCTTACGTCATTGCTATCCTCAATGAAAGTGAAGAAGAATTGCAGGATCTGCTGAACAGAAAGAGCAGTCTAATGAGTATAGGATATGGTCTGAAAGTAGGCGAAAGTAATAAGAAGGAGCAGTAGTGAGAACAGCTGGAAATTTAACATCAGGTTTGGTGAACACGAAGTTATGGAATTCAGCAATCTAGCCAGCAAAATAACCCATGACGGGCGGAGCAAGGAGGAAATAAAAAGCAGACTAGAACTGACAAAAAAGGCATCACTGGCCAAGAAAAGTCTACTAATATTAAACATGAATCTTAATTCGAGGGAGAAATTTCTGAGAATGTACAGTTGGAGCACAGCATTGTATGGTAGTGAAACATGGACCGTGGGAAAACCAGAACAGGAGAGAACCGAAGCATTTGAGATGTGGCACTATAGAAGAATGCTTAAAAATTAGGTGGGCTGATAAGGGAAGAATGAGGAAGTTCTCCTGAGATGATGCAAGGAAATGCTATGTGGAAAACACTGACAAGAAGAAGGGACAAGATGATAGGACATCTGTTAAGACGTCAGGGAATGACTTCCATTGTGCGAGAGGGAGCTGAAGAGGTTAAAAACTGTAGAGGAAGAGTGAGATTGGAATACATGTAGCGAATCATTGAGGACATTGGTTGCATGTCCTACTCTGAGATGACGAGGTTGGCACAGGAGAGGAATTCGTGTCAGACCGCATCCAACAAGTAAGAAGACTTCATTGGCCAGCGCTTGCGGGTCAGCGAATAGGATTTGCGTTAGGAGCGGCAGGAAGGAGTTGGCGAGCCGGACGGGTACTGGGAACAGATCCGTTTATGTGTCGGAAGACCTTATATATGTAGCAGGAGTGATAGTGAGACATCATTGGGGCTGAGTGATGTTTGTTTGAAAAGAACCTTCTCTACTGATTCAAGTGTTGCCTGGTCGCACTGTACTTGTGTTGTTCATAGATGTGATGACAGTGAACGGTGCCTACGCTTTCTTATACTGTATCCGTTGTCCGGAAGAGATTGTCGATCAATGCAAAGCTGGAAGGTCTTTACAGCCTTCTCTGAACATTTGCATTTATGGACGAGTACCTGTTCACTCCATGCGAAGATTTGGCTTGGAGCACTATGGGACTTGACTTCTGAGGTCATCAGTCCCCTAGAAATTAGAACTACTTAAACCTAACTCACCTAAGGGCATCGCACATACCCATGCCCGAGGCGGGATTCGAACCCGCGACCGTAGCGGTCACGCCGTTCGAGACTGCAGCGCCTAGAACCCATGCGAAGATGAATAGTTCTAATATTCAGTAGCAAATGATTTGTTTATTTTATGTAGTCGTGTTGTTGTCATTGAGTCTGCCCTTGTGGGCGCTATTTTCGTTGCGTGTATGTTTGGGATCGTTAGTAACTGATTTATGTTTAAGGTTATATCATGACAATTTAATGATGTGTATAATATATTGCCCAGAAGTGTACGCAGTGCTGAAGTGTGAAATAAAATGTGATTGCAGGCTTACTGCACTGGAAACCTACTGTGATAGCCGTGGATGAATTCTAATGCTGCAGATTAATCTTTGAGTTAAGTAATATCTTTTGTAATTGAACAATTAGCGTCTCTTATTTGCCGTTCGTCTTAAAGCTCTCTGTGCCTAAGCTTGTGTTTAAATTGTCTGGTACTGCTGTACATTATTTGAGTGAATCTTAAATTGTCCCACGAGTGACATTGGTGTGCGTAAAACTTGTGAGTGTAGGTCCCACTGTTATTGTTATTGTGTTTTTTAAGTTCTGTTGCCAAACCGATTTTAGGTGAAGACTGTTTTGAAATTTCAACTTATATAAATTTTTGATTGTAAATTTTGTTTAAGGGTTTGCTGTACGCTTTTTAAGGTAAGTTTGCTGATTTAATTTTTAATGTCATGTAGTTACCGAGTTTAAGCTGAAAACTTTTAATTGATGACGTAATTGAGTTGAGATTAAATTTGAAATCGTTGTATCACCGCTGTTTGCCATCAGTATTGTATCAGGGTTAAGATTCAGTTAAGGGTGTTGTATTAGCTGCCTTTACAAAAAAAAAGACGTTTTGTAAATGTTGTGTAGGAATTTCCTGTACGTATATTTATAAATATATTTGAATTAACGTTAGACCGGCAACTTAAGACTTCCTACAGCTACTACTACGCCAATTTTAGAAGAAAAAATGGACCAACGCAAGCATTCATCTATCCGTAAGGACCATATCCGCGCCTACATGCAGTTTCTTCTTCCTCAGCACGATGGCATCTACCAGCAAGATAATGCATTGTATCACAGAGCTTGCAGTACACGTGCGTGTTTTGAAGAGCAGCAGGAAGAAATAATTTACTCCCTGGCCCTCCAAACTCCACGGATTAAAACCCAATCGAAAATCTGTGTGACCGCCAGAGTCGAGCTGTGCATGCCCTGGATCCTCTGCATCTTCACGGAGTGCTGCAGTGAGGAGAGGTATCGATGTCGGTAGGCGAAGCCTGGCACGAAGCCAGCGTTCCAAAACATACCAAAGGTTTTCTATAGGATTCAGGCAAGTCCATTACAGGGATGTTATTGTTATGTAACCACTCCACCACAGGCCGTGCTTTATGAACAGGTGCTCGATCGTGTTGAAAGGTGCAATCGCCATCCCCGATTTGCTCTTCAATAGTGGGAAATAAGAAGGCGTTTAAAACATCAGTGTGTAGACCTGTGCTGTGATAGTGCCACGCAAAACAAAAAGGAGCACAAGGCTTCTCCATGAAAAACACGACCACACCATAACACCACCGCCTCCGAATTTTACTGTTGGCACTACACACGCTGGCAGATGACATTCACCGGCCGAAGTGGCCGTGCGGTTAAAGGCACTGCAGTCTGGAACCGCAAGACCGCTACGGTCGCCGGTTCGAATCCTGCCTCGGGCATGGATGTTTGTGATGTCCTTAGGTTAGTTAGGTTTAACTAGTTCTAAGTTCTAGGGGACTAATGACCACAGCAGTTGAGTCCCATAGTCCTCAGTGCCATTTTTAGATTACGTTCACCAGGTATTCGCCATACCCACACCCTGTCATCGGATCACCACACTGTGTACCGTGATTCGTCACTTCACGCAACGTTTTTCGACTGTTCAATCGTTGAATGTTTACGCTCCATACACCAAACGAGGCGTCGTTTAGCACTTACCGACGTGATGTGTGGCTTATGAGCAGCCGCTCGACCCTGAATTCCAAATTTTCTCACTTCCCGCCTGACTGTCATGGTATTTGCAGTGGATCCTAATGCAGTTTTGAATTCCCGTGTAATAATCTGGACAGATGTCTGCCTATTACACATTACGAACCTCTTCAACTGTAGGCGGTCTCTGTCAGTTAACAAACGAGGTCGGCCTGTACGCTTTTGTGCTGTAGGTGTCCCTTCACGTTTCCACTCCACCATCACATCGGAAACAGTGGACCTAGGGATATTTAGCACTGTGTAAATGTCGCGTACAGACGTATGACGTAAGTGACACCCAATCAGCTGACCACGTTCGAAGTCCGTGAGTTCCGCGGAGCGCCCTACTTTGCTCTCACACCATGTCTAATGACTACTGGGGTCGCTGATACGGAGTACCTATCAGTATGTGGCAGCACAATGCACCTAATATAAAAAACTACACATAGTGTAGTTCCAGTACGGAATATAGTTTGTAAGGATCACTGCCAGGTGTGAGCCACATAAAATTATCAAATAATAATTTGACTAAATTCGAAAGACTGATAAACCACTACTTTGTTAATAAACAAAACTGTTTTTTTTTTCGGGCGGTAGTTGTAATAAGTAAGCAAATGGTCAAATAACATACAGTTACGATTCGTAATTAATTTCTTTTGCTAAGCCACTTCGCAGTCTATCACCAACGTAACTAATTTTACTAAACCAATAACCTGCTCCAATCCCAGAATTTCTGAGTATTACTGCCACGCGGGGTGGCCGCGCTGTCAGGGTCCCCTTGCCACGGTTCTCGAGGCTTCCCCCGTCGGAGGTTCGAGTCCCCTCGCGGGCATGAGTGTGTGTGTGTGTGCTGTCCTTAGGGAAAGTTAGTTTAAGTTAGACTAAGTAGTGCGTCAGCCTAGAGACCGGTGACCTCAGCAGTTTGGTCCCATAGGAACTTACCACCACGACCACCACCATCATTTACTATTGTGTCACCGGCCAGGGTGCCCGAGCGGTTCTGGGCGCTTCAGTCTGGTTCCGCGCGACTGCTACGGTCGCAGGTTCGAATCTTGCCTCGGGCATGGATGTGTATGATGTCCTTACGTTAGTTAGGTTTAAGTAGTTCTAAGTTCTAGGGGACTGATGATCTCAGAGGTTAAGTCCCATAGTGCTCAGAGCCACTTGAACCATTTGCCGTTGTGTTCCGCTCAGAAAACAAAGTCCAACATTCGTTCACAGCAATGTGACCCAATGTTAGATATCGCTCAGAGCCACCAAAAAGTCGCGTAATGTGTCATTAAGTAAAGTGCCTCGATGAAACTTGGACCAGGTGTCACACTATGAAGAGTATGTGTGAAAATAAGGTAAATCAGTATTTCGAAGCCCAATGCTCAAGGGTATAGACAGTCTTTCCTGGAAGCCACAGAGGATGGGTGTTTAGAGAAATCAACAGCTCGGAGATGGCACCATGCACTGAGCACCTAATACACTTCAATGAGGACTTAGAGGCAATCCCATTATGAACAAACGGGCTTTTTGTTTAGCTGCCGATCTGTTGATGACCCAGGTATATACAGAAATACCTGATCGAATTTTGTATCATTCACACAAGGAAATTTTGCACGATAACTGCTAAAGAAAAAAGGGGCTAACGGTGATAGGTTCCTCAATGTGGCACGACGTGGGAACGTGAGAACGACGCCTGAGTTTTCATTTTATGCACTACCTGCCGCACAGGGACTTTTCGAAGCAGGGTCGAAAAGTTTGGCATCACGTATGAGTACCCAGCATCGACTGTTCATTAGGTGACATTGCAGATCAAGTCCACCAAAGACAAAAAACGATTCAAGGGGATATTCAGTGCAATGCCCAGATGGACACAGGGACGGGAGGGGCGGGGGGTGGGGGAATGAACAGAACTACCAGGCAGGAGGGACCTCTTAATGAGATGAGCTGCATGAATCAGGCTCTCTTTTGGATGATGAGTTGGAGGTAACTTCAACAATTCTTGAGTCTAAAGTGTTCTGACTGTGCTTTCTGAAGACATATTCAACCTCCTTTATATTCAGTTTTAGAAATTTGGGCTTCAACCCTACATTCTGTGTGATGTCTATTGTCACACAGAGACAGCCTCGTTTTCATCCTGGTTCAATTCTTGAATCTTTATTCACCCGTCCGATAATTGTCACCTCTGACCTCAATTCCAAATATAACATTCACGGCGCCTCGATGGGTTAACTACTGAGGGCAACAGATGTAACGACTGTGTTGGGAGCAACGGAGTATCGACGCTCAGTGGGTACAACAGGATCGCGTCTGCCACTGGATTTAGCTGGAGGGGACGCTGGAACGATTAGTGTGAGACAAGGAACGACCTAAGCTGCACGTGGTGACACTCCCAAAGCTGAGCAGAGATGACAGCTGCTGGCTGTCAATCAATTGATAACAGACGCCGAAAGAGCTTTGGCAGGAAAAGGACACGTCAGTTCGACATCATTTCAGCTGCCCATGAATGAAAACACCAGCTCTGTGGTGTGACGAGATAAAGTGGATCATCCCGCTCCAGATTCTCTATTGCTGAGTTGTGTCCACGCTCATTTAAACTGGTAAATGTTCTGTTTTGTATCACGAGTTTCGAGAAATTATAATAACTGTAAATGTCTTTCCTTATTTGTTGATCTAAATGTACAATAATTAGGCGTGCAGCATGGAACCATTTGAATTACAATCACTCATTTCAATAAAATACACTGTGTTTGTTCTTCTGTCTTAATCTGCATGCAAATGTCTATAAAGTAGTGTTTCTGCTTTATGCAGGAAACCAAGTTACTTATGGTTTCACATTAAGATTATGCCTCACTGAAAGTACAATCTTCTACGATACTAGCCCACTTCATGTAGCTCTTCAGTTTATTCGATCGATGTTTCGACTCCTGTGCTGAGATCTTCTGCTGGATCTTGGGTGTTCACGCTTAGGTGAACACTACAAGGGCAGTGTCGGACGTTTTCCTGTATTTACGTAGAAGAAGTGGGATTATTGGGTAAAGTTCCTCCAGTTATTATTGGTAGGCCATCGTAATTGGGTAGAAAGGGCTTTCACCTGTGCTAATGCTGAAGTTCTGTTAGTGGGTAAAATTGCAAGGCTACTGTTTGTGGCCTGTCGTCCCTGGGTATGAGTGAATCAGGATACTCAAAGAAAAAGGGAATGGTAACCAAAATGTTATTTGCAAAAACAGACATAATATCTGAAGGGATAACCGCAATCAGTGATTTTACAATGTTACTTATAAACCTTCTTGATTGCAAAATTTTTATTCCAATGATCGGTTTCGGTTCCTCTAAAACCATCTTCAGATCTGATATTTCGGTTACAGGAGTAACCCGTCCACACAGAGCAACCTTCACACGCTGCGTCACATCCAGCATGTGAAGGTTGCAGGGTGTGTGGACGGGTTACTCCTCTAACCAAAATATCAGATCGGAAGATGGTTCTTAAGGAACCGAAAACGGTCATGTGAATAAAAATTTGGCAATCAAGACGGATTATAAATAACATTGCAAAATATTATTGTTATGCCACAGAGGTTTCTTCCTGGAAACTGTTTGTATTCCTCCCTCACCACAGTTCCGTAATCATTTCCTTGACGGTGGGAGGCGACGAAGTCAGAAGTCAATGGCTGTCATCTGTATTGTAGTTACGTTCATTCTTGGAAACCAAAAACCCGTTTCTCATTTGTCCTATAAATGATAGTTTCCTTAGCTAGCACACGTACGTTTTTGAAATCATTGTCATGGCTTGCAGTTCTTATGATGTTCCACTGCCGCAGATTTAGCACTTAGTTCTAATTGTAAGTGGCCTGCGTATTCCTTTATACGTTCCTTTACAGATCTTTATGTAGCGCCTTTGTGCACTCCGCCACAGCCAAAAGTCACATCATGGACTCCATCAGTGTAGAGGTAATCAGGTGCGTCCATTTTACGTCATTGGGTGTTGTAATTTTTTACTCAAAATGTAGTGTGTGTACCATTATTCCTTAGAATTCAGCTGACGCCGTCAGTAACACCAGAAACAAACAGTAATCTGACAGAGCGGGAAGGCGTTTCCCCATCCGTTGTCTTAGAACAACCCAAAATTTCGTTAGAAAGCCCTGTCTATGGCCAAACCTTCGTAGCCATTGGCCATTGTCTTCTTTAAAAAATCCAACTCCGACTCCAAACTGTTAGTACCACTGAAGTGGAAGGTACGTGCCGGCGGAGGGCTGAACACTGGTTGCTTCTGGGCCGGGTGGTGGTGCGATTTAACATTTAAATATCTATTTGTGTTAGTAATCTGTCTATACACTCTTTCTTAGACTGCTGGAAGATCTTCTATATACCAAGACATGCAAAACGAGAGAGCGAGCTTATATTCTACCTCAGATGTAATGACGAGTTTGGCTTGCATCTTATTTGAGAAACAGAGGAACTTGTGAAACTCTACTTTGTAATTTTTTTCTAGGCGCTTCAGTCCGGAACCGCGCTGCTGCTACGGTCGCAGGTTCGAATCCTGCCTCAGGCATGGATGTGTTTGATGTCCTTGGGTTGGTCAGGTTTAAGTAGTTCTAAGTCTAGGGGAGTGATGACCTCATCTGCAATGGAAGTTCAATGTATTGGCATAAAGAGGCACCCTCGTTCTGCAAACAGACTTCTCAAATTGGGCGCAGGAGCCATGGGATAGAGAACTGCCCATAAATGGCGGAATAATAGGCAATGATGAACGATCTAAGGAACCAAAAGGTAATGCAAACCTCTGAATTAAAATTACACAATATGTATCTGAAGGACATGAGTTCAGTCATTGAAGAAAGTGTCATGATGATCTCCCCATTGCAAAAAACTCGGAACTCTTTGAGGGAACTGGCATATGAGGCATGACTGTGAGAAAAAGGCCAAATAACTAACTCAGCATATCAGCGATGGGGTTCCACGAAGTGAAATGAACTGAATGAAATTCTTTGTGGTTAGGCGAATAAGGGGTAATACATGGTGTCCCAAAAAGAATGACCCGATTTTAAATAGAATTATTTATTAGTAATATGGGCTTAACACCAACAAATCGCATAATAAATTACTCAGAAAAATCAGATGTCTATAAAAAGCCATCATAAATGTTCAATATATCCTCCACTGGCTGCACAGACGACGTCTAGCCGGTAGCCGAATTCATCGCAAGCTGAGTGTTAGGTGCCTTCTGTCACTGAAGCTACAGCAGCTGATATTCTAGTTTTTAGTTCATCAGTGTCACAAGGTAAGGGAGGAACTTAAACACATTGTTTAACATATCCCCAAAGGAAGAAATCACATGGTGTTAAGTCAGGAGACCTAGGAGGCCAATAGTGTAAAGCCAGGTCTCGCAGTCCTATACACCCTGTTCAACGTTGAGGCACGTTGGCATTGAGGAAACTGCGCACGTTGTTGTGCCAGTGCAGTGGTGCTCCATCTTGCTGATGGACGGAATTGTCAGACTCAAGTTGTGGGAATAACCAGTTCCATAGCATTGCAAGATATGATTGTCCTGCTACGGTATCTTCCTCAAAAAATGTAGGGTCCATAAACCTTGCTTTGCGAAACAGCACAAAAACATTCACTTTTGGTGAATCACGTTCGTGTTCAATTGTTTCATGAGGATTTTCGAGCCCCCATATGTGCACATTTGACGGTGAACCTTACCGCTAATATGGAAAGTTTCCTCATCACTGAATATCAACCGTGACATAAAAGTGTCATCTTCCATGTCTTCTAAAATAGCATTGCTTAAGTCCACTCGCATCACTATGTCAGTATCTTGAGGAGCTGGTACCAGTTGTAATCGGTATGGTTTGAGGGCTAAACGACACAGTAACACACGCCACACTGTCATGCGCTAGCAGGAAGTGTAGACTTGCGGGGGCTCCACACAAATGCTAGTCGGATTAGTCCCACTGTTTGTTCAGGAACGCGTGGCCGGGCAGGACTTTTGCCTTTACAGAGGCACCTTGTTTCTTCCAACTGCTAATACCAGGGTCAATTGTTCTTTGGCGATGGCAGTTTAGCATGAAATCGAATATGAAACGCCAACTGAACTGCGATCACTGACTGAGTACGAATAAATTCAATAACACAATATACCTTCTGTTGCGCGGACGCCATACCGCGCGAGACTGGCAGCACTCTCCATGTCAGCGCTCGTAGAGACATCTAGCGGATTTTTTTATGAAACTCTAAACCATGCGCTGTTTCAGTTACCTAGTGACATTTTTCTCAATATTATTAGAAGTTAAGATCTGGTTGCCTGTATTGGCAACAGTAGAAAATGGTGTAACAAAAGATGGATTCGTTATGAATAAGAAATGGTGTATCTGAAAAAAGAATCTTCATGAACTGGAAAGCTAGTGCAGAGAGTGAATTAGGTTAAGAAGTTCAGTGACCGACGCCAACAACCATATTTCGGGTATCATGGGAATACAAGCCGATGTCACAAGCAGAAGATATCCTAAGGAGGGTGTGTCATGGTACCGAACGGATAATCTGATAGTCATGGTGGACTGAACGCTGTGCTAGTGGAAGGAATATGAGACAAAGTTGTGAAAGAATATGGGGGTCATGAACGGGAATAGTGGGAGATTTTGGATTGTTTAGGGGAGGAGACCAGACAGCAAGGTAATCGGTTTCATCGGATTAGGGAAGGACGGGGAAGGAAGCCGGCCGTGCCCTTTCAAAGGAACCATCCCGGCATTTACCTGGAGCGATTTAGGGAAATCACGGAAAACTTAAATGAGGATGGCGGGACGCGGGATTGAACCGTCGTCCTCCCGAATGCAAGTCCAGTGTGTTAGCCACTGCGCAACCTCGCTCTGTAGAAATAATGGGAGAGAATGATTAATTTTCTCTGCATTACATTTTAGCTAGTAATAGGAATACATTGAGACGGTCCATAGTCGATTGCAGAGCGTCTTGCGATGTATCGCTCCCCGCGAGTTGGCGAGCGTGCGGCGCCGAAGCGTAACGGAGGAGAGCGTGGACCTATGGAGACAGCTGTGGACGGTGAACTGAATGTGGGGGTTTATCACCGAGGGAATCGTAGCGCATAGTCGAAGCTGAGTTTACGACAGGCACGAGGTGGTGTGTTGCTGAAGTATGCTTTGAAACTTGTTGTGGACAGCAGTAGACCTCGAACAATCTTGTGAAGTGCTATAAAGCCGTTGTGTACGGGGTTACATGGAAATATGGTGGTCGGCGTGGAGGATGGTCCGCTTTGCAGCTGGCCGTTGTACGGTACTGGGCGGAGCAATTTGTGGCTCGCTAAATGTAGAATACAACCAGTGATAATCTCCTTTAATTGCTGTCACACTGGAGAGACGTTGTGTGCTGATGGAAATTTATCTTTCTGACTGAACAGAAGTGCTTTGCTTCGGCATGATACAGAAGTGCATTTGTCAGAGATATAACTGTTTTGTATGTTCCTAACAGCACTTCGCTTCGTTAGCTTTATGTGAATTCGGTATGTCGATGTGCTGACTGCCTTACAAAAAAATGGCTCTGAGCACTATAGGACTTAACTTCTGAGGTCATCAGCCCCTAGAACTTAGAACTACTTAAACATAACTAACCTAAGGACAACACACACACATCCATGCGCGAGGCAGGATTCGAACCTGCGACCGTAGCGATCACGCGGTTCTAGACTGTAGCGCCGAGAACCGCTCGGCCACCACGGCCGGCGGCTGCCTTACAAATAGGTATTCTGTTTTCATATGTGTGTCAAAGTTAAAGCATGGTTGTGATTTTCCGTATTACCGGTTTATCTTAAGCGAACCGAGTTTATGGAAAAACACTCTTGTTCAATAACTTGAAATTAGTAATCATTGGCCCATTAGCTTATCATAGCAACCGTTCACCAATAGTTTGTTATTGGACGGCCATTGCTAGAGTGCGTTGACTTTTTTTTAAGTGAAGTATCTGCTGAGCTATTTTGCGGCGCTGTGAAATGACGCCCTGTATATTTTATTTAAAATTGGATGTTAAAGTTTTATCGTTATGAACTTTTTTATAAATTATAGGTACTGCCATTGTGTTTAACATACTCGAGCTTGGAGCTGGTTGTGGGATTGTGAAATCTTCACTTTTGTTCTTACATACATCCTCCTTTATTGTTTTGAGATGACGGCCCCTGGTAACTGAGTGGTCAGCGCGACGGAATATCATACCTAACGGCCCGGGTTCGATTCCCGGCTGGGTCGGAACTGAGTGTTGTGTTGTTCTTATCATTTCATCCCCATCGACACGCAAGTCGCCAAAGTGGCGTCAACTCGAAAGACTTGCACCAGTCGAACGGCCTACCCGACGGGAGGCCCTAGCCACACGGCATTTCCATTTCCATTGTTTCAGATATTTCCTCTACCAGCCTGTAACGAGAGTGTTCATGATAGGACAGGCGTTCGCTTTTAGCATAATGTAGCGCATGGGGCTTGTTGTGCCCGTTTGTAACGACCTTTGTAATTAAAACTGTTTTTTGTCTGCGGCTGTTTTGCTATGGCACCGTAGTGCTGAGGTCATCGGTCCCTAGGCGTAATCTAACTTAAACTAATATACGTTAAGGACAACACACATATACACATGCCCGAGGGAGGACTCGAACCTCCGACGGGTGAAGCCGCGCGAACCGTGGCTAGTCGCCTCAGACCACATGGCTACCCCGCATGGCTTGCGGCTGTTAATGCAGTGTAAAACATTGTAATACGGTGTTGTGTAATTAAAATTTTAGCCTCTTGGCTTTGATCCCAGACACTCCCGAGATTAAATGTAATTTTGTCCTTTCGCTTGTGTTCACATTTGTTCTTGCACTGTATTTAAGTTGTTTCACATTTAATCATAGATACAAGGTGAATCGCCTAACACTTGTACCGCAAATATATCGGACATGGACGGCACTATCGATACACGGTTTTCTTTCAATTCAGTTGTAGGCAAGGGCACATATTTGTAGCATTTACTCAGATTTTGAGACGACAAGGAAAGTTCAGTTTTTAGCACCAGTTAAAATTTTTTAAATTGAGACGATTCCTATTGGCAGTAAAATCCTAAAATCAGCGTAAATGAGAACGACAGTGGAGTTTCTTACAGGAAGCTAGTGAATCTGGTTTACGAGATATTGTATTGTGCACATAGTAAAGAGCGTCAGCTGTTAGTGGCGTCCTATTGCTTAAATGTTAGGTACACCTATGTCTAACTGACACTCGTTTTATCTACAATATCGAACAACAGCTGTCTGTGTTTACAATGTTAAAACTACGATAACTCGTTAACTACTTGCACTACATCCTGTCTGGTTGTGGTACTGTCAATAGGCATTGTTTCATGGAAATATTTGTACTTTTTAAAATAAATTCACATCAAAGCCTCATATCACTCTATGTATGCGTTGCTTAGGCGGGCCCCTGCTTCACATTCCAGCTATGGAATCCGCGCGCGCCGGCCGCGGTGGCCGTGCGGTTCTAGGCGCTTCAGTCCGGAACCGCGAGACTGCTACGGTCGCAGGTTCGAATCCTGCCTCGGGCATGGATGTGTGTCATGTCCTTAGGTTAGTTAGGTTTAAGTAGTTCTAAGTTCTACGGGACTGATGACCTTAGATGTTAAGTCCCATTGTGCTCAGAGCCATTTGGAATCCACGTATCAATGGCGCCTTCCATCATCGATAGTTTTTCGGTGAAAACTTTACGTGATTCACCTTATGAAAGATAGGGACAGATTAATATTATTCAGAAATCCCAGTACAAGGAAGTATACTTGCAAAAGGGCTGGAGATACAATAAGATACCACCTACATTACGTCACGGTGAAACAATACTCCGAAAACAAATAATGTCACAATAGCAGTAATATACGCATGAGCATCTAAGATTTCTTTCTCCTTTAATGGCACATACAAATTCTTTGTGGATGGGACTATGTGTAAGATATATTAATAGTCTAACTTAAACAGTTAGTGTTTTATACTTACGGAGTCTTCTGTGAGCGTATAATTCCTTCCAACAGGAAGTAATTGTCACTGCTTACTGCTTCAATGGGTAACTGCAACGCTAAGGAATTATGGAAGAGTATTTAATTACTTAGCTGTCAGTGTCACATTGACGCACAATGGAACTTACGATATTAAAAGAGATGGCACTTGCACAACTGTGCTGGTGATACATCAGCGACACACGCTTCTTCTGTAATTAATGACGTAAATAAAGACTTCCCACCATTAGTTAAATGAGAACGTCTCATAAGAAACTCGAAGAAAAATTCCACAGAGTAACGAGTTGACTAGCACAAATTTAATTGGTCAGGGAGTGGCGTATGTCTTGAAATTAACGTCTAAGATGTTTGTTATTATTTACTGTAGAGTAAGTAATGTAGTGGTACACAGGGAAACTACTAAAGTTGTTAGGTATCAGTCATGGGCATTTTCTTTGTACCGCTGAAATGTGACAATTTGTACCTTCGGTAGAGCTTATCATCAGTGGCATATATTCAATGAAGAGAAAGTAAGGACTGCTTACACAGCATTAAGTGGAAACAATATCCAGATAATACAAACAATAAAATTTGAAAACAGTCCTTACACAGATCGACATATGTGAGATGTATTTAAATAAAAATGAAAGTGCGCGATTCTACACGCTTATGTATATATATACAGGGTGCTCCATTGATAGTGACCGGGCCAAATATCTCACGAAATAAACATCAAACGAAAATACTACAAAGACCGAAACTCGTCTAGCATGAAGGGGGAAACCAGACGGCGCTATGGTTGGCCCGCTAGATGACGCTGCCATAGGTCAAACTGATATCAACTGCGATGTTTTTTTTTAAATTGGAACCACCATTTTTATTCCATATTCGTGTAGTACTTAAAGAAATATGAATGTTTTAGCTGGACCACTTTTTTCGCTTTGTGATTGATGGCGCTGTGATAGTCAAAAACGTACAAGTACGTGGTATCACGTAACATTCCGCCAGCGCGGACGGTATTTGCTTCGTGATACATTTCCCGTGTTAAAATGCACCGTTTACCAATTGCGGAAAAGGTCGATATCGTGTTGATGTATGGCTGTTGTGATCAAAATTCCCAACGGGCGTGTGCTATGTATACTGTTCGGTATCCCGGACGACATCATCCGAATGTGCGGACCGTTCGCCGGATAGTTACGTTATTTAAGGAAACAGGAAGTGTTCAGCCACATGTGAAACGTTAACCACGACCTGCAAGAAATGATGATGAACAGGCAGGTGTTTTAGCTGCTGTTGCGGCTAATTCGCACATCAGTAGCAGACAAATTGCCCGAGAATCGGGAATCTCAAAAACTTCGGTGTTGAGAATGCTACATCAACATTTCTTGCACCTGTACCATATTTCTGTGCACCAGGAATTACATGACGACAACTCTGAACGTCGTGTGCAGTTCTGCCACTGGGCACAAGAGAAATTACGGGACGATGGCAGACTTTTTGCAAGCTTTCTATTTAGCGACGAACCGTCATTCGCCAACAGCGGTAACGTAAACCGGCATAATATGCACTATTGGGCAACGGAAAATCCACGATGGCTGCGACAAGCGGAACATCAGCGACCTTGGAGGGCTAATGTATGGCGCGGAATTATGGAAGGAGGGATAATTGGCCCCTATTTTATCGATGGCAATTAAATGGTGCCATGTATGCTGATTTCCTACGTAATGTTCTACCGAAGTTACTACAAGATGCTTCACTGCATGACAGAATGGCGATGTACTTCCAACATGATGGATGTCCGGCACATAGCTCGCGTGCCGTTGAAGCGGTATTGAATAGCATATTTCATGACAGGTGGATTGGTCGTCGAAGCACCATACCATGGCCCGCATGTTCACCGGATCTGACGTCCCCGGATTTCTCTCTGTGGGGAAAGTTGAAGGATATTTGCCATCATGATCCACCGATAACGCCTGACAACATGCGTTAGCGCGTTGTCAACGCATGTGGGAATATTACGGAAGGCGAACTACTCGCTGTTGAGAGGAATGTCGTTACACGTGTTGCCAAATGCATTGAGGTTGGCGGACATCATTTTGAGCATTTATAGCATTTGGGAACAAGGTTTTAAATTGTAAGACATTTCCAGTGGCAGATGTGGACTCTGTCCACAATCTATTGGTTATGAACTGTAGATTAAAACTGAAGAAACTGCAAAAAGGCGGGAATTTAAGGAGATGGGAATTGGATAAACTGAAAGAACCGGAGGTTGTACAGAGTTTCATGGGGACCGTAAGGGAAAAATTGACAGGAATGGGGGAAAGAAATACAGTAGAAGAAGAATGGGTAGCTTAGAGGGATGAAGTGGTGAAGGCAGCAGAGGATCAAGTAGGTAAAAATACGAGAGCTAGTTGAAACCTTGGGTAACAGATGAAACATTGAATTTAATTGATGAAAGGAGAAAATATAAAAATGCAGTAAATGAAGCAGGCAAAAAGGAACACAAACGTCTCAAAAATGAGATCGACAGGAAGCGCAAAATGGCTAAGCTAGCATGGCTAGAGGACAAATGTAAGGATGTAGAGGCTTATCTCACTAGGGTTAAGATAGATACTGCCTACAGGAAAATTAAGGAGACCTTTGGAGAAAAGAGAACCACTTGTATGAATATCAAGAGCTCAGATGGAAACCCAGTTCTAAGCAAAGAAGGGAAGGCAGAAAGGTGGAAGGAGTATATAGAGGGTCTATACAAGGGCGATGTTCTTGAGGACAATATTATGGAAATGGAAGAGGATGTAGATGAAAATGAAGTGGGAGATATGATACTGCGTGAAGAGTTTGACAGAGCACTGAAAGACCTGAGTCGCAACAAAGCTCCGGGAGTAGACAACATTCCGTTAGAACTACTGACGGCCTTGGGAGAGCCAGTCCTGACAAAACTCTACCATCTGGTGAGCAAGATGTATGAGACAGGCGAAATACCTTCGGACTTCAAGAAGAATATAATAATTCCAATCCCTAAGAAAGCAGGTGTTGACAGATGTGAAAATTACCGAACTATCAGTTTAATAAGTCACAGATGCAAAATACTAACACGAATTCTTTACAGACGAATGTAAAAACTAGTAGAAGCCGACCTCGGGGAAGATCAGTTTGGATTCCGCAGAAATATTGGAACTCGTGAGGCAATACTGACCCTACGACTTATCTTAGAAGCTAGATTAAGGAAAGGCAAACCTACATTCCTAGCATTTGTAGACTCAGAGAAAGCTTTTGACATTGTTGACTGGAATACTCTCTTTCAAATCCTGAAGGTGGCAGGGGTAAAATACAGGGAGCGAAAAGCTATATAGAATGTGTACAGAAACCAGATGGCAGTTGTAAGAGTCGAGGGACATCAAAAGGAAGCTGTGGTTGGGAAGGGAGTGAGACATGGTTGTAGCCTCTCCCCGATGTTGTTCAATCTGTATATTGAGCAAGCAGTAAAGGAAACAAAAGAAAAATTCGAAGCAGGTATTAAAATCCATGGAGAAGAAATAAAAGCTTTAAGGTTCGCCGATGACATTGTATCTCTGTCAGAGACAGCAAAGGACTTGGAAGAGCTGTTGAACGGAATGGATAGTGTCTTGAAAGGAGGATATAAGATGAACATCAACAAAAGCAAAACAAGGATAGTGGAATGTAGTCGAATTAAGTTAGGATATGAGACACTTAAAGCAGTAAAGGTGTTTTGCTATTTGGGGAGCAAAATAACTGATGATGGTCGAAGTAGAGAGGATATAAAATGTAGACTGGCAATGGCAAGGAAAGCATTTCTGAAGAAGAGAAATTTGTTAACATCGAGTATAGGTTTAAGTGTCAGGAAGTCGTTTCTGAAAGTATTTTTATGGAGCGTAGCCATGTATGGAAGTGAAACATGGTCGATAAATAGTTTAGACAAGAAGAGAATAGAAGCTTTCGAAATGTGGTGCTACAGAAGAATGCTGAAGATTAGATGGGTAGATCACATAACTAATGAGGAAGTATTGAATAGGATTGGGGGGAAGAGAAGTTTGTGGCACAACGTGACTAGAAGAAGGGATCGGTTGGTAGGACATGTTCTGAGGCATCAAGGGAACACCAGTTTAGTATTGGAGGGCAGCGTGGAGGGTAAAAATCGTAGAGGGAGACCAAGAGATGAATACACTAAGCAGATGCAGAAGGATGTAGGTTGCAGTAGGTTGTGGGAGATGAAGAAGCTTGCTCTGGATGGAGTAGCATGGAGAGCTGCATCAAACCAGTCTCAGGACTGAAGACCACAACAACAACAACATTGCATTAATGTGGTATTTACAGGTAATCATGCTGCATCAGCATGCGTTCTCAGAAATGATAATTTCACAAAGGTATATGTATCACATTGGAACAACCGAAATAAAATGTTCAAACATACCTGAGTTCTGTATTTTAATTTAAAAAACCTACCTGTTACCAACTGTTGTCTAAAATTGTGAGCCATATGTTTGTGGCTATTAAAGCGCCATCTGTCACAAGCCGAAATAAGTGGTCCAACTAAAACATTCGTATTTCTTTACGTACTACATGAATATGTAATAAATAATAGGGGTTCCTATTTAAAAAACGCAGTTGATATCCGTTTGACCTATGGCAGCGCCATCTAGCGGGCCAACCATGGTGCCATCTTGTTTCCCCCTGCAAGCTAGACAAGTTTCGTCTTTGTAGTTTGTTCGTTTCATGCTTATTTCGTGAGATATTTTGACCGGTCACGATCAATGGACCACCCTGCGTATACGAGGGACTAACCATAATGGTGATAGATAGTTGTATGTTATCTCAACAATTTTAACGTTTTAAACAAGCATCACATTGGTATGCTCCTGTTGGCGGGAAGATAAGCAACCAGGCCTGTTGAGTGGGTATCTTACCGCTGAGCGGCGAAATTGTGGAAATCCAAGCAGGGGGGAGTCACAGTGAATATTAGACTTTGCTGCACGAATTTCGCGTCCATAGTTTCCATAAGGCGAAGTACAAAATGCATCTCTTTAGATCTAAATTGTGTACCATAATCATAAACATAGCATACAGCATTTCACTACACAAATTTATAAGAGCCACGCGTGGCTGTCAGGATTCCCTAATATGAGTATATGAACAAACGCAACTGTATTAAACCCACACATGTTCTCAGTGAATGTGATGAAGAGCTTGAACATGATTTTGTACGTTCTCCTGTGTTTACAGGAATGTAATCACTTGACTGCTTCTGTTTGAAACTCATTCATTAAAATAAAATAAAGGAGAGAAGTGAATAGAAATTTGTCTCGGCTGTTCTGGATGAAGCAACTGATGCGTCCTCTGTACTTTGCTTACAGCTCTTAGTCGAGTCCATGAAAGAATTTCAACAATCATGAATATTCACACAGTTACAGTCTGAGAGACATTTGAATAGTTGGCAGTCTAGAGCCTTGGGAATTGCAGTGTTCATTCTGCGTTACCGCTCAGTGACGGAATTCATTGCTACTGCAAGATATGTCATAGATTAAAGAGTGCATAATGCTTCCCCTCATTTCATGTCACCGATAAGAACCTCCCCTCTGTCTGAGGAAGTAGAGAAACGACTGCCGAAAGCGCCTGCGACACAGTAGGGTTCAGTGTCTCTTTTGGTGAAAACCATATGTAATAGTCACTTTTTCAAGAATATAGTAAATCGAGATGAATTCGACGAAGAAGAATAGCCTACTACTCACGGATCTTAAATCTCGAAACCAGGTCTCAATGTGGATGTAGTTCTATGTACTTTTGTAGATAGTTTCCATCTCTCTGACACATTATCTGATATTTTAAACACCAGAGCATATGGGACTGGCTATGTGCGACAAAACTGATGTCCGAGAATCTTTGGAAACAAAACGTATTGGACATGCAGTGCCAAAATATCGACGAATCGTTAACTGAATCTCCAAGGAAAAATAACTGCTGTCGAAGGAAGTATGGAAGAATTTAACGTAAATTTTACACACTCGTGTTCCAATTATAAAGACTTTCTGTTATCCTTTGAATTTTTACACGTAAGCTTCTTTGACCATTACAAGTAACGTTACCCTTGACATGCATCACAATCACGAGAGACATATGGGTTTTTGTTTTCTCCTGTTTAAGATGATTTGTTGGATTTAATTGTGAAATTTGCTTGAGTCTAATCACTCATGCGAAAAACAGCTTGTCCTTTTCTCACTTGATATTTTGTGAACAATGGATGAAGGACGAGAGGCAGATTCCTTAGTCTTAGATTCCCGAAAACCTTTTGGCAAATCACCGCACTGCAGACTGTTGACGAAGGTACGAGCATACGGAAAGAAATCACATATACGAGTATATATGTGCCACGAAGAACACTTAATTAACAGAACCCAGTATGTCGTCCTCGATAGCGAGGGTTCGTCATAGACAATGGTATCGCCAGGAGTGCAATAGGGAAGTGTAACAAAACTGCTTCTATTCGCTATATACATAACGATCTAGCTGACACTGTGAGCAGCAGCCTCCGGCTCTTCGATGATAATGTTGATGTCTACGGGAAATTGTCGCCGTCGAGTGACTGTAGGAGGATACAAGATGACCCAGACAAAATTATCACTTAGTATTGTCAATGACAGCTAGCTTTAAACGTAGAAAAATAAAAGTATAGCGTGTTGTTGTTGTTGTTGTGGTCTTCAGTCCTGAGACTGGTTTGATGCTACTCTATCTTGTGCAAGCTTCTTCATCTCCCAGTACCTACTGCAACCTACATCCTTCTGAATCTGCTTAGTTTATTCATCTCTTGGTCTCCCTCTACGATTTTTACCCTCCACACTGCCTTCCAGTACTAAATTGGTGATCCCTTGATGACTCAAAACATGTCCTACCAACCGATCCCTTCTTCTAGTCAAGTTGTGCCACAAACTCCTCCACAATTCATTCGATACCTCCTCATTAGTTGTGTGATCTACCCATCTAATCTTCAGCATTCTTCTGTAGCATCACATTTCCAAAACTTCTATTCTCATCTTGTCCAAACTATTTATCGTCCATGTTTCACTTCCATACATGGTTACACTCCATACAAATACTTTCAGGAACGACATCCTTACATATAAAACTGTACTCGATGTTAGCAAATTTCTGTTCTTCAGAAACGCTTTCCTTGCCATTGCCAGTTTAGATAATATGTCCTCTCTACTTCGACCATCATCAGTTATTTTGCTCCCCAAATAGCAAAACTCCTTTACTACCTTTCAGGATCATTCCTGAAATAGTTATTTTACCCGTGGATAAAGGAAATGCATCTGTACTGCTTCCATTATCAGAGAACAAACACAAAATATACGACCTACTCGCGGACCCAGCAATCAGAAAACTGAAGAGAGACCCGACCAACAGGGTGAAAAAGAAAACTATTGAGCTTCTACGCCAGTGCCTGCCGAAGGAAATCGTCAAGAAACTACGACCTCGAGCTGCTGCTGCCCCAAGGCTCTATGGGTTACCAAAGGTGCACAAAAAGGATGTTCCTTTGCGCCATATCGTCAGCAACACAGGCGCTCCAGCGTATCAGATATTCAAATATTTTACTGTGGAATTAAGCCCTCACGTCGGGATATGTCAGGATTTCTGTACATTTCATTCAACGGCTGCGGGAGCTGCGCCTCCGTAAGCAGGACCTCATGGTGAGCTTCGATGTGGTCCCACTTTTCACCAGAGTGCCGCTGGACGACTGTCTTGATTAGGGGGAAATTCAACAAGACAATGACTAATCTTTTCCAGTTTGTCCTCACATCAACATTCTTTCTGTTCGATGTAAACTATTACGAACAATCGGATGGTGTTGCCATGGGGTGTCCCCTGTCACCGGTGGTAGCAAACTTGTTTATCAAGGACTTCGAAGAGAAAGCACTGGGAACTGTAGCACTGAAGCTTATGAGCTTCTACAGATATGTTGATGACACATTTGTGATATGGCCTCATGGAAGAAAAAAACTTCAAGAGTTTCTCCAACATCTGAATTCTCTGCATCCTAACATCAAATTCACCATGGAGGTGGAAGAGAATGGTGAACTCCCGTTTGTGGACGTCCTAATCAAGTGCAAAACATATGGCACCTTGGGACACAGTGTATACAGGAAAGAAACCCACACTGATCTGTATCTTCACGCTACCAGCTGCCATCATCCTTCACAGCGTTAGGCTGTACTGCAAACACTGGTATACAGGGCTCGCGCAATATCGGATGAAGAAAGCCTACAAGGAGAATTTAACCACTTTAAGGACGTTTTCAAGGAGAATGGATGTAACGATAGTCAAATTCGACGTGCATTCAGGCAGAATGCACAAGCCCAGCAGAGAGAGAACGAGGACGACGAGAAAACAATGGCGTACCTGCCTTATGCCGGCAAAGTATCCAACAAAATCGGCAGAATTCTGGCTTGGTGTAACATCAGATGTGTCTTCCGCCCACCACCGAAAACGCGTGCTCTGCTACGTACAGTAAAAGATGACCTGGGGCTCCGCAAACCGGGTGTTTACCGTATTCTGTGTAAATGCGGTAAGGCATACATCGGGCAAACTGTACGGACAATCGAAGAAAGATGACAGGAACACAGAAAGCACACTGAACAGATGCAGGCTGCAAAATCTGCGGTTACGGAACATTACATGGATGATGGAGATACTATGGAGAACGCGGAAACGGAAGTTTTACGGCAGGCCTCGTCTTTTTGAAACTGTTTTATGAAGGAGGCGATTGAAATACGTGTAGCTGACGGGCTGATCAACAGAGACGCTGGGTTCAACCTCAGCAAAGCCTGGGACCCAGCACTCAGCCAATTAAAAGCACAGCGCCGACCTAAAGCGACTTCCGCGCCCGATGAAGGCCACAGGAAATCTGATGGTCCACGGTTTGCATCCAGCAGCCAGCAGCCCTCCCCTCCCCACCATCCCTCCACGCAGGGCCGCGTGCGGCATGACGCGGGGGAAGGGGAGGGGAGTGATTAGAATATAAAGGGGAGGAGATTCAGCGGAGACACTCAGTCTGTGGGTATTACCTGAAGATGACAGCAAGGAACGCTGTCGAAATATTGTGGTTTGAAAACGACTGCGCACGGCTGAAGACCTGAGAACAGTACAAACAGGAATGTAGTCTTCCGCCCTTACTGTTGAATCTATTAATAGAAAAGGTAATGATGAAAATAAAAGAACGGTTCAAGTGTGAGATTCAAATCCAGGTGGAAGGATATCAATGATAAGATTCAGTGATGGTATTGCTGTCCTCAGTGAATTTGAAGAAGAATTGCAGAATATGTAGAATGGAATGAACAATCGAATGAGTACAGAATATGGATCGAGAGTAAATCGAAGAAATAAAGAAGTTAGGATAAGTACCAGATATGAGAAGAGCGAGTAAATTGGGGATCATGAACTAGCCATAGTTAAGGACTTCTTCTACACAGCAAACAAATTCACCCATGATGGACGGAGGAAGGAAGACATTAAAAGCTAACTAACACTGGCAGAATTGTCATTCCTGGCGAATAACGTTTACTAGTACCAAGTATAGATTTTAACAATACTCGCAAGATTGCATATTTGTAAAACAGAACTGAATGACAGTGAAACATGGAATATCGGTATGCAATGAATAAATTCAGAATAAGGTATTAGTGATTATATAGTGACAATGGAAAAATGGAATAACGGTTATCCCCGGATCAGAATAACATAGTGATTGACGGCACGCTGTTTACAGGGTTGTTACCATAGCAACAGCCGATCAGAGAAAGCGCTTGGCTGCGTCTCTCTGCTACAGCAGGTAGCGGCTACTGTTGCCGGTTGCAGACGGCGCTCACGACCGGTAACATAAACAGCTTTCGCCCGTTCCTTCGTATACTTGTTTGTCTGTGCTGCGAATTTATTTTTCGATACGGAATGTTTGAAGCTTCTAGTGGAAGTCTGAAAAATGGTGTGGTTGCCAAACGGTAAGCTCAGCTATCTGCTCATATTTCGTGTGGATGCTCGTCCCGGGAAAACTTCGAGAAGGAGAGAAACAATGATGCGACCCTTATTACTAGAACGTAGTCCAGAAAACTACCGTTACCTTGAAGAGAGTAAAACACTGTCGTCGAAGTCAGTAAGGGGAAAATACTGAGGACACTCGGTAAAAAGAGAAGGACAGAGCCATGGCTAACAAACTGGAATACTTTTGAGCTAGATGTTATTCGTCGCCACATGCAGTGTATATGGTTATCACGAGAGAAATGCACATGCAACTATTTACAAAAGTAAAGAACTGTGCGTTACTCTTCGCGAAGCAGTTATTCAGTGGCAGCAAGACTTCTTTGTTAATGGGTGTCAGAGGCCTCGGTTTTCGGTAAACAAGAACTTATAAAAATTTATCCTGGAGAAAGGTGATATCGCAGCATGGCATAAAAATTTATCCTGGAGAAAGGTGATATCGCAGCATGGCACTGTCGGTGTTTAGGAAGTATTATTAACGTGCCGTTTGAAGACATTGTATGGCTGAATAAACTTAGTCATTCCGTTATGAAATGCGGGACAGATGATAGTATACCTGGAAGTTCTACTGTTCTCGTAGGAATGGGCATAAGAATTACCGTCTTGAATGCTGGAACTGCATCTGGTTTCGTACCTAAATGTTTCCATCTTTACAAATCGAGAAAAACAAGCGGCAACCACGAGGAGATGAACCACGACAGTTTTATGAAGTGGTTCAAGGGGCACATACTGAAAAACATAAATCAGCCGTCTGTAATTGTAATGGACAACCCCCATACTACTCAGCTATTAGAGATGCGACTCCGACGATGGCAACGAAACAAGCCGACATTGTTGTTGAAACGTTACTGCCACTTCAACGCCCTCGAAATGATCTACGGACTGGTTAAACATTACGTGGCAACAAATAACGAAAGTTTTAATTGTGGTAGATATTCAAAGACTCTTAGAGGAAGCAGCGGCACAAATAGCGCTAGAGAAGTCGAGTAGTGTGTACACCTCACAGAAACGGTTCTTAAGGAATCATGGAGAAGTGAAGTGACTGTTGAAGGTTATAAGGAACATATTACTGTATCCTTAGAAATTCCAGTGGCTCTTCTTCAGACCAGAACTGAGATAACGACAATGTCGAGCAAGAAAGTGATTCTCAACTGAGTGGCATTTACCCATTGCCTTAATACGTCGTTATTTTTGAGATCGTGTTTCATACTTTGGACTGAATGGTGTGTACTGCAATTGTACAAGAAATCTCATCTCATTATTAAGGACTACTCCTCAGCAAAGGTATGACACACGACAAACTCATTACAGTGATTGGTAAATACTCAAGCCGATTATATTATTATAATGTTGATAGTTATTGCATTTGTATGAACGATTCATATCTATTTTAGCATCACTTTCGTGTCGATTACAACTGAACGTGATTCGTTCTAACTATTATTAAAGTACGCTTCCTGTTTCTTTGCTTGAGATATAATTGGTTCAAATGGCTCTAAGCACTATGGGACTTAACATCTGGCGTTATCAGTTCCCTAGACATAGAACTACTTAAGCCTAACTAACCTCAGGACACCACACAAGTCCGTGCCCGAGGCAGGATTCGAACCTGCGACTGTAGCAGCAGCGCCGTTCGCGACTGAAGCGCCTAGAACCGCTCGGTTGAGCAATAGAAATAATAGGAACACGGTATCATATTATACATAGGAGTGCGTTTGTTGAGCCTCAAGGATATTACGATCCTGTAAAGTGAACTCAATAATGCACTTTAAAATGCGAGATAAGAGGGTATTCGAGTAAGGAACCTCACAGCTGTTGCTGCTCCAGCCATACTGAGTCCGCACGCACCGGCGAACCTACAACAATGTCACATTGCACGCTCAACTGTACTTCTCTGCTAACCACTTTGTTTTTCTGATCCGGGTGCAGAACACTATCCATGAATACAATGATGCTTATGCTCCTCAAAAATATTAAATTTAATGTACAGACATTTCAGCATATAAATCCAACCAAGTAGATTAAGATAAAATGTAAGAAGTAGCTCTAAGTTGGTTGAATAAGATAACGTGTTTGGAACGTATTACTAACATACATTAAGTAACAGCCCATATGACTATAGTCAGTGAAACGCAGTTGAGGACACAGTGACATATCTCTTACCAGGTACGCTCGATAAGGGTAACCACAGCCTCTGTACAACCAAACTTTTGGTTTGGAAGACGGAAAGGGGATTGTGGCAGTTGGTTCCCCCCCTTTCCTGTCATAGTCTTTTAAAGGCTATTACGCTTTTTTGAGCTCTCGCATAAGCATTTTTCCGTTGGTTTTAATGACTGTTTCATTTGGAAACCTTCGTTCGTTTGTGTCATCCATTAGCTGTGCCTGCCTGAAACAGTACCTACATATTATTCCAGACAGTGATAAACAGCGGACGAGATGTGGCACATCGTGGGAGAATTCTTGCATACCCCTAGACTGAAGTGTGCTCTCATTTGGAGACATGTCCTGGATCCGATTATTAACGGATGCTTATCGCGACCGTACGGGTAAGATAATGAGGGTCAATCGGAAACTGCCGGTTTGGTGTGCCTAACTTCAAAATGCGGCGCACCTGAAGCGGAACGGCCGCCGTGAAACACGTGGAATAGCAGCGGGCAACTGCTTTCTCACTCGCCACAACGGAATGGCAGGCGACAGCGACTTAGTCACACATCACGTGGCCACACGCAGCAGCGCCACGCAGATTGGCAACCATAGTTTCGCCTAGCAGCAGACGACGGCGGAAAACTCGGCGTCAGACATCTGAGCTAAGTGAACACAGCACTGCATTTATTTTGTGTTTATAATGTCAGTGTTTTCGTCAGCCAGAGGTCATTATGAAAACAACAGTAGGCCATGGTGATTCAGTGGCTTGGAGGAAGGCAGGTGGCAAATACTGCGAGTTGACGAAACTCATGGGAGACCTCATAACATCGTTTCGGACCCCATTTTGCCGGATGTAGTGCAGCAACTTGACGTGGCTTGGACTCAACAAGTTGCTGAAAGTTTCCTGCGGAAATACTGAGCCACGCTGCCTATATAGCCATCCATAAAGTTCAGTGGGATTCACGTCGGGCGATACAGGCGGCCAAATCATTCGCTCGAGCTGTCCAGGAGGTTATTCAAACAAATCGAGAGCAACTGTGGCCCGGTGACATGGTGCAATGTCATCCAGAAAAATTCCATCGTCGTATGGGAACATAAAGTCCATAAATGTCTGCAAATGGTGTCCAAGCGTTCTAACATAACCATTTCCAGTCAGTGGTCGGTTCAGTTGGGCTAGAGGATCCAGTCCTTTCCATATAATCACGGCCCACACCATTGTGAAGCCACCACCAGCTAGCACAGTCTTGTGTTGAAAACTTGGGTCCATGGCTGCTAGTGATCTGCGCCACACTCTAAGGCCACCATCAGCTCTTACCGACTGAAATCGAGACTCATCTAACCGGACCACGGTTTTGCAATCGTCTAAGCTCAAAACGATATGGTCACGAGCGCGGGAGAGGTACTGTAAAAGATGCCGTGCTCTTGGCAAGGGCAGTCGCGTCGGTCGTCTGCTGCCATAGAGCATTAACGCCAAATATCAGCGCAATGTCTTAATAGCTATGTTCGTCGTAAGTCGTACAATGATTTCTGTGATTATTTCATGTAGTGTTGCTTGTCTGTTGGTACTGACAAGTCAACGTGAAGTGATGGCCGTCTGCCACTGCGTTGTCCGTGGTGAGAGATAATGCCTGAACTTTATTACTCTCGGCACGCTCTTGACACTGCGTTGTGACATTTCGGAAATGGCACGTCCCATGTATCTAGCTCCTTCATTACGATTTGAAAGTCTGTGAATACCCGTCGTACGGTCATTAAAACATTACTTGAGTATTTCCTATATAGTCGCATGTACTTTGCGTCACGTGAGTGTAGGGGAGTCGAAACCAGTAGTGACCCATGACGTCATATCAACTTGAGATTTTCTTTTTATAGTTGTCATTCATTTCCTAAGTTTATTGATTATTTACACAGTACGGAATTTGAATGAGTGCAGCATTTAATAGGTAATGAGTTTCAATGAGATAGATATAAATATGTTCGACATAACAAATCAACTTTTAGCATTATGCATGATTTGTTTTCTCTTTGTAAGAACAAAAACTTGCGTGTTGCTCGAGTGCGCGATCAAGTAGTCGTCGAGTGCGGATCTGCTGTAACTTTCATGAATGAGCATAGAATTATTAATTTACAGCCAGCAGATGATTTAAAAATTATTCTAGGGAACCACGGCCCGGCTTTGGTGCTAACAAATCGCGGCATTTAACATACGCGGCTCGATATCGGGCGTTATCGTCGCGTGTGATTCAGTAACATTAACCGCAATTTACGGACATTAGCTTGATAATAACTATCAAAGACTTATATGAGCGGCATAATAATCTTCTTGATGCTTAAAGCAATCGAGAAGCGATTTACTGTCGGGACACGACAAATATTAATCATTGCGTAAGAATTATTGAAACGACCTTTTAGGTATTAATGACCACTACACACACATCAGAAACCAATTACTCTATAGTGAGTGACTTTTGGATTAGATGAGATTTTTTTATTTCAGCTAATTGGTATTAATAAACTTCTTTCGAGGTTGAAACCTCATCAATGGTGTTGCGCTCATTGAGATTATTAGAAGGATAGATAGTACTAGCTACGCTACTATTTATAGTTTTAAAAGAAAAGACAGCACATACCTGTTTTTCTTTTGAGAAATGCTCATATTTCAGTCGTCAGCCGTCTCAAACCAGAGGCACGAGTGATGCTCTCTCACAACACTACGATATCGTGAACCACCACACACATGTGGCCCCTTCCCACTATATTTCTGCATTGAAACCCCTGACATATAGTCGCGGTACGAAGAAGGTAGAAAAGCGAAAGAAACGGAGCAAAGAGAGAAGGGGAGGTCAAACCATAATCATGTCGGAAAGCTTTTAACATGCATCATCTGACTATACATAACAGCTCCGCCACAGCACTGTCCTCTTATACAATTCCGAGTTAATGTTGGGGCTTTTCTTCCCCCGGAATTTTTATTTTAGTGCTTAGCCTTACTGGTGGATGGTTTCAATAAGCTCTGTGTTTTTATGAAACAAGGGACCGATGACCTTTGCAGTTTGGTCCCTTTAATCTTTAAACCAACCAACCAACAAGTACCACCATAACAGATTTCTTTGTTTCGTGCATTGATACTTTCATCATTGGGATGAGGATTGAAATCATACAGAAATTTGTTGGATTAGATAAAATTAGATTACTTTTTGTTGATCCAAATAAGATTGTGGAACTTCTTTATTGTCCGCCGGACTAAGTTGCCGTCTGAACATTGTGAAGGAGAAATGAGCACAAGTACCGGTTTGCTGTTGCTTGTTACTGACTATGGTGTTGGATATATATGTCATTTTTTTGTTCTGGTTTAGGGATCATACTGCTTAAGCAAATTAAGTTAGCTATCCCGAGGGTGCGTAACAAGGCACGGGGCACAGCCGGAGAGTAGAGGCCCGTGGGCGTCTGGCGCTGACGGAGGAGGCTCGAATGCCGTCGTTGCACCAGCGCGGGCCCGTTTTGTACGCAGTATACACTCGGAAGTTGTCTCGGAGACATTATTTTTTTAATTCTATTGATTTATATGTTTTAAAAGAAAACGGAAAGAAGGTTGTGGTTATGTACAGTCTTTTTTATGATTCAGATATCGTTTACTGTTACTCCCGTTCTACAGTAAGTAGTTATGCATGTTCAAATCTGTGCCTTTTGATGGATATGTACTGCATTATCGGTGAGTCAGGGAGTGAACTAATGACCTTTTTACGAAGCTGTGAAGGGAGACGGGAGACTATTAAGGTCATCCTCTCTTGTAGCACGGTCACCTATTTCATAGCAAAACAGAAGTGAATGGTATGATATTACGTGAGAAAATGGCTCTGAGCACTATGGGACTCAACTGCTGTGATCATCAGTCCCCTAGAACTTAGAACTACTTAAACCTAACTAACCTAAGGACATCACACACATCCATGCCCGAGGCAAGATTCGAACCTGCGACCGTAGCAGTCGCACGGTTCCAGACTGCGCGCCTAGAACCGCGAGACCACCGCGGCCGGCAGATTACGTGAGAGATGATCGCTCTCCCCAAAACAGCGAAGTTTAAGCATGACGTTTTGAAGTGCATGTAAATTATGTCGACCATTCGCAACAGCTCTTGTGACATAGAGAGAGAGAGAGAAGGAGGGAGAAAGAGAGAGAGAGAAGTATGATGGTAAACGGGTTACAAAGAGTTTTCCTGTGTTTCGTTGCCCTCTCGTACGTTACAGATGTACTTCTCCTCCCTCCCATGCATTAAAACGAATCAACACCAATGATTAATGACATCTTAGCCGTACAACAATCACTGACACATGACACAAGTTGCTCATGTCCGTGACAGGACTGAGACCCAACGTGTCACAAGACATTTGCGTCGTAGGTGAATCAGCACCCATCCGATTTTGTGTGATTTGATGTGTTTTGGCAGTAATTTTCGAACAAATTCAGGAGATATCCAAAGCAAATTTGTTTCCACAACTAATTCACATGCACGAATTTTGCAGTGAGGAACTTAGCGAACTAAATCATTTGAGTTGGTTCTCACCAAAATTTCCTATTTGAAGAGACAATTGTCTGGACAGATGCCGTGGAGATTAATTCAGAACCACACAGAGATAGTTATAATCTAAGATTCAATATAGAATCTAGATGTAGTGGTTCACAGTCTGTAACTACGTACCAAAGGACAAGACAGGCCTCGTTCGGCATATAATGGGAGTAATAATAGGAGAAGGAGTCAAAATTTATTTGATGGCGCGTCAACAATCTTCAGACAGGCGACCACAACCAAAACAGTGAAATGCTTGGTCTTAAAGAGCAGAGACAGTGTCAATTTCTGATGATGATGATGCTAATACTTGTGGGGCGCTCAACCGCGCGGTTTTCAGCGCCCAAACAAAGTTCCAATCTTTACACATTCCATACTCGCCATCGTCATGAACGATGATGACAGGATGTGGATAACACAAACACCCAGTTCCCGAGCGGAGAGAATACCCGACCCGGCTGGGAATCGAACCCAGGACGTGTTTGGGGGCAACCCAGTCACGGTTGCCGTCCAGCGAGTGCAGCAAGGTACAAATTAGCTGCTGTTTTGGTGTGGCATTATTTGGGACCGCTGTACGCCGCTGGTAGTCATGGTAGGCGTCGTAACGGCTGTACTATACGTGAGTGCCATCTTCCGACCGATAGTGCAACCATATCGGCAGCATATTGGCGAGGCATTCTTCATGTATATCAATTCGGGCCCCCATCGTACACATCTTGTGAATGCATGGGATAGATTGAAAAGGGCTGTTTATGGACGACGTGGCATCTACTTTGCGAAATACAAAGTTAAGCCACAAGCTGCTAAATCTGAGCTCACTGTCCCAATCCCAACCAAGCCCCCGTTCACCACATATTCCTCCATCCAATTTTCACCGTCGAAGAAATTATTAAATTCATGAAAATCGTCCTCCAAAACATCCACCCAGTCCAACGACACTCCTTGCTGCCCACTTTATCTTTCATCCCAACTCCCGGGCTACCTACTCCGATAACAAGGTCCACTTCATCTTCACCTCCCTCGACACACTTGTCTAAACTTCTTCCAGTCCTCAGCTACAAAAACGAATCTTACCCCTTATAATTGTGCTACAACAGTACAAGATCCTGTACTAGTACAACTGTTCCTTTCCTACCTTTAGATACCTTTAAATCCATAATCTACTTCAACACAACATCCATACCTTTATTCTTAATGAAACATTCCTTCAAACCTATCACTCCATCTAAACCTCTCTCTATATCCTCCACCACAAAGATAACCCCCTCGTCTGGGCAGAGGCGGCATTGCATTTGGCCAACACAGGAACATTCCTGTTCAGGCAAAATCCTTATACAATACACCCACACATTATCCTTATCCTCTTCTCCCAAACCCTAACTTTTATCTGTGCTACGATGTATATCTGACCTGATCACCCATCCTCTATGACGTCCTCATGCATATAGTCCATGAATTCTCTAGCTATACTGTTGCCACTGACCTCTGCATCCATAGAAGATACCCCAAAAAACTGCAGTGGTGCCATCAATCATCGACTCCCAGTGAGGTGACGTTGTTCCCATTCCATGCCACTCCTATGCTGAAATTAACGTCACCTCTTATGGCATATTAGCATTTCCCAACATTCTTGGACATCTCAACGCAGAAGTCCTTGATCCGATTGATGGTGACCATCTACTTGTACTCCTAACGATCGCCTGCATACAACCTGACCCTCGCCCATTCCATTCCAATCTTTCTCTAAGAGTTACCCAACTTGGGGTGCAAATCGTAATACGCTGCTGCAGCTCTACAAAGCCCTCGTGCTGTCCCGACTGGATTATGGGAGTGTGGCATATGGCTCAGCGTCGCCCTCAGCGTTGCAACTGCTGGACCCTGTTCATCACTGTGGGGTTCGTCAGGCGACAGGAGCGTTCCGCACCAGCCCTGTTAATACCCTACTTGCTGAGGCTGGGGTTCCTCCACTTCGCGTTCGGCGTCAACAACTCTTAGCCAACTATGCTGCCCACATCCGTTGTTCGCCCCGTCACCCTAACTACCGTCTCCTTTCCGCTAATGCGGCAGTCCATATCCCACACCAGCGGCTGCGATCAGGCCATACAATTGGGATCCGTGTTTGGTCACTCCTTAGTGAACTCGAGTCTTCACCTCTTCCATCTGATTTTCAGGTCCACCCACATACACCACCTTGGTGTATTCATCGGCCGCAGCTTCGGCTGGACCTCTCCTGATGGCAAAAAGATTCAGTTCCTCCTGCAGTCTTGCGCTGCCAATTTCTTGCTCTCCTAGACGCATCCCGTGACTCGGAGGTTATCTATACCGATGGCTCGATGGTTGATGGCCTTGTGGAGTACACTAATGCTCATGCGGACTATGTAGACCAGTGCTCCTTGCCGGAAGGCTGCAGTGTTTATACTGCAGAGCTCACAGCCATTTTTCGTGCCCTTGAGCGTATTCGTACCAGCACTGGAGAGTCCTTCGCCATTTGCAGTGACACTCTGAGTAGTCTAGAGGCTCTTGACCAGAGCTACCCGCACCATCCCATTGTTGTTGTCATCCTGGAGTCCGTTCACGCTCTTGCACAGCGTGGACGTTCGGTGGTGTTCATATGGACCCCGGGACACGTTGGGATAGCGGGAAACGAACTTGCCGATAAGTTAGCCAAAGAAGCTACCCACAACCTGACGTTGGAGATCGGCCTCCCGGCAACTGATCTCCGATCGGTGTTGCGCCGTCGGGTCTTTGGGATGTGGGGAGAAGAATGTCGCTCTCTGTGTGCACCCAACGAAATGTGGGGAGTAAAGGAGACCACGACTGTGTGGGGTTCCTCCAAGCGGGCCTCTCGCAGGGATTCTGTTGTTCTCTGTAGGCTCCGCATTGGTCACTCTTGGCTGACGCATGGTCACCTGCTGCGTCGGGAGGACTCCCCTCATTGTCGCTGTATTGCAACCATGACGGTGGCCCATATGTTGTTGGAATGTCCTCTTTTAACCGCCCTCAGGCGAACTTTTAATCTCGAGGGTGATTTATCATCTCTTTTAGGTGACAATGTCTCTATGGCATATCGGATTTTAAGTTTTATTTGAGCAAGCGTCTTTTACAGGTCCATCTAATTTTATTGCATCATTCTCTTTTGTGCTGTATATTTTTCTTAGTTTTGTGTTGTCATTCGACTCCACCCTAATCTTTTAGGATGGAGGTTTTAACGTGTTGCAGAGTGGCTGGCTCATCCTTTTATTATCGTGATCAGCCAGCCACGATCATCTGCTATACAGCATTAATTCTATCTGCCTTTCTTCTCTATGTTGTTTTTGTAGCTGTGCTCCGTTTTCCATGTTTCTTTATTATCGACCTTGGGGCTTTTCTTCCCCTGGAATTTCTCTTTTAGTGCTTAGAATGACTAATGGATGGTTTCACTGTGCTCTGTGTGTTTATGAAAGAAGGGACCGATGACCTTTGCAGTTTTGTCCCCTCAATCTTTAAGCCAACCAACCAACCAAGACTCTTCCTGCATGAACTGGGGTACCTAGTGGGAATCTACAGAAATCGCGACTGGAAGCCACACTCTGATGGTCCAGCAACCTGACAATATCCCTCATGTCACGTGCTTCCTGCAGCAGGCCTTCCCAGACACTATATACATCTCCATTCCTGCCAAAACCGTATACCCAAGCTGTCCCCCCCCCCCCCACCCCACCCCCACGTGGCGTACACCTCTTGTGAGAATTCTATCATATGTACCGCTTCTTCTTGCAGACTTGTCACTATGACACACTCACATGCCTCTTCCAAATACAGACACACATCAGGAATTTGTTAATTGCTCAAAAAACGCAGGTAATGGTGCAGAGGTCCACCAGACCCAACACTACAGTCACTACTGACTCTTTCAAGTACTTGAAACCACTGTATCGACTCTCTGGCAATGACCCCATAGCTCCCTACTCGCTTCTTCACAACAGACATCTCTTACCTGACAATCTGAAGAAAGCTAACCACTTTGCATTCTGTTGGTCTAACATGTTCTCCATCTTTGATATCCCTAATTTTGATTGCTCACTTTTCTGTATTATCTACTAATGTACAACCCTGGCTTCTAGCTACCAGTACTTGGACTATATACCACAAACAGAATTAAATACACCACTGAAAGCACACGACATAAAACAAGTACTCCACGAAAAATGCATTATTTCTACCGGTCATGATTGCATTAATTATCGACACGACGAAAAATACACTTTCTGCTTTGTAGTCACCCTCGCAATGAATTACACCCCTACCCTCTCCATAGGTTTCCATCCTTACCAGTGGAAAATCTCCAAAATCCCGTTTTTCCCTGAAACAACACAAACCTCCTACTTATACGTTTACGTACCGATTCATCTGATTCAACCCAATGTTCAGTATAGTCCTTCAATCTATCCCCTCCCAATGCATTCATCAACAGCTGAACCAGCACCAACTATTTCCTCTTAAACAGCGTGGTTTCTGTAAATATTTTTCCTCTGATGACCAGCCCCTGCACCTTACTTATATCCTGTTCCACTAACTGAAATACCATAAATCAGCTTGGAAAAGCCTACGATGGTATATATGGTCTTTTTTTCATAATTCCGATTGGTTTTTTGTGGCCCACCCCGAATCTTTTCCTGTACCAAACGTTTCATCACAGAGTAGCGCTTGTAGAGACATCCTCAATTATCTGCTGTCTTCCCCTACAGTTTTTACCACCTTCAGTTAGCTGTAGTACCATGAAAGTTATTCCCCGATGTCTTAACACATGTCCTATCACCCTGTCGCTTCTTCTTGGCAGTAAGCGCCATATATTTGCCTTTGTAACGATTCTGCAGAGAACGTCCTCATTCCATACCTTATCACTCACCTAATTTTCAGCACTCTTCTGTGGCACCACATCTCAAATGCTTCGATTATCTTCTGTTCCTGCTTTCCAACAGTCCATGTCTCACCACCATACAATGGTGGGCTCCACGCGTACATTCTTAGACATTTCTTTCTGAAAATAAGACCTATGTTTGATACTCTTGGTCAGAAATGCCTTCTTTGCCTGTGATAGTCTGCTTGTTATGTCCTCCTTGCTCCGTCCGTAACAGGTTATTTTTCTGCATAGGTAACAGAATTCCTTTACTTCATCTACTTCGTGATCACCAATCTTGATATTAAGTTTCTCGCTGTTCTCATTTCTACTAGTTCTCACTGCTTTCGTCTTTCTTCGATTTACTCTCAGTCTCTATTCTGTACTCATTACACTGTTTCATCAGCAGATCCCTTAATTCCTTTCCACTTTCACGGAGTATAACAATGTCATCAGTGAATCATATCACTGAGTTCCGCTCACCTTCAATTTTAATTCCATTCTTGAACCTTTCTTTTATTTCCGTCATTGCTTCTTCGATGTATAGATTGAACAACAGCGGCGAAAGCCTGTATTCCTTTTTAACACAATTTTTCGTTCTAGCACTCTGTTCTTGGCCTTCCACTCTTATTGCTCGCTCTTGGTTCCTCTTACATACTGTACATTACCCGACTCTCCCTACAGCTTACCTCTTTCCTTTACAGAATTTCGAACATCTTATACCATTTGACAATGTGGAACACTTCTTAAACGTCAAAAAATCCTTTGAAAGTGTCTTGATTTTTCTTCAGCCTTGTTTGCATTACCAGCCCCAACGTCATAATTGTCTCTCTGCTGACTTTGCCTTCACTTAAGCCGAACTGATCGTCATCTAAAACATTACAAATATTCTTTCCTGTTCTTCTATATATTAATCTTGTCAGCTACTTGGATACATGAGCTTTTATTCTGATTGTGCAATAATTCTCGCAGTCGTCGGCTCTTGCAATATTCGGGATTATGTGGATAACATTTTTTTCAAGTCAGATGGTATATCGCTAGTCTCACACCATCTACGCACGAACATGAATAGACGTTCCGTTGCCACTTCCCCGAAATCTTTTAGAAATTCTGATTGAATGTTATCTCTCCGTTCCACCTTATTCGATCTTACGTTTTCCAAAGCTCTTTTAAACTCTGATTCTAATACTGCATCCCTATCTCTTCTATATCGACTCCTGCTTTTTCTTCTATCATGTTGTCAGACAAGTCTTCCCCTTTAAAGACGCCTTCAGAGTTCTAGTTCCACCTATCTGCTCTCTTCTCTGCATTTTATCTCTACCTTATACAACGATCCCTTCAAATCAACTTCAATCAGTTTACATCCTGGTGTAACCAATGGCTGCTCAAGATCAACTCCTCCAAACCGCATTCATTAGTTACAGGACGAACCATCCGCACTCTTAACGTTAATTTCACCGAAGGTTGTTTTGACTTATCTACATGCTGAGTTAGTCTTTCCGACAATCATTTCTTTTTCGATTTCTCCACATTTGTCATGCAGCTCTTTCGCCTTAGCATTCTTGCAATTCCTGTTTATTTCATTCCTAAGTGATTTGTGTTTCAGTATTCCAAAACTTCCCTGAACATTTTGTACTTCTTTCTTGCATCGATCAACTGAAGTATTGCTCCTGTTACCCATGGTTTCTTCGTACCTGTGTTTTTCCTTCCATCTTCTGTGATTTTCCTTTTTAGAGATTTCCATTCCTCATCAACTGAACTGGCTACTCAACTAATTCTTATCGCATTATGTAAAGCTTCAGAGAATTTGAAGCGTACCTCTTTATTCCTTTGTAATTCTGTGCCCTAGTTCTTTATGTATTCATTCTTCCTGACAAATCTCTAAAACTTCAAACTGTTCTTCATCACTATTAAATTATGATCTAAATACATACCTGGTCTTGGGTACGCCTTATAGTTCAGTATCGCATTTCGGAAACTCTGCCTACCATGGTGTAATCTAACTCAAATCTTACCGGCCTCTTCCAAGTATACCTCCCACTCTATGATTCTTGAACAGCCTATTCGATATTATTATTTGAAATTAATTTCAGAACTGAATTAGTCTTTCTCCTCTCTCATTCCTAATATCAAGCCCCTATCTTCCCATAAGCCTTTAGCTGACCTCTTCCCATTCTACCGCTTTCCAATCCCTCCTGGATATTAGATTTTCATCTCCCTTTACATAATGCATTTTCCGTTCAGTATCCTCAGCCACTGTCGGTATCTTTTCATCTTTGACTTGAGACGTCGGCATGTATACCTGAACTATCGTTGTCAGTATTGGTTTGCTGTCGATACTGATGAGAACAATCTCATCACTGACCTGCTCACAATAACACACTCCCTGCCGTACCTTCGTATTCATAACCAACCCTAGTCCCATTATACCGTCATCTGACTAGAATTCCTGGTCTTCATTCCATTTCACTTCACTGACCCCACTATATCTAGATTGAGTCTTGGCATTTCTCTTTTCCGGTTTTCAAGTTTCCTTACTACGTTGAAACTTCTGTCATTCCACGTTCCGACTCGTAGAACGTTATTCTTTTGTTGGCTATTCATCTTTTTTTCATCTTGTATGTGTTTCAAGCTCTACAGACACACTTCCAGTTAACTATGTCAAACTTATTGCATCCTTCCTATCTACTCGCCCTTCCTTTGTCACTATTAAAAAAGCCAATTAACGTACCTTACATGCCACTGCAATTGTGCCCCAACACTTTGTCCCTTCTCCTATCTTTTATCTCCTCTGCAACGTCGACATGCTCATACCACCATTTACCGGTCCATCTCCTTCGGTATGCTGATGACACCGTTTTTATCTATCTCTACCCTACACTCCAGGAATCCTAACGATCCCTCCAAATCAGCTTCAATCAGCTTAGATCGTGGTGTCACCAATGGCTGCTCAAGATCAACTCCTTCAAATCGCATTCATTAATTACAGAACGAACGACCCGCACTTATAGGCTCCATGACTTGTATATTACCATTTATGACTATCCTATCACGAATACACTAAGACTCGTCCAGCAAGAAACGTTGATACCTACCCTATAGGAAGCCCACAATAGACTTAAGCTATGGTCAGGCTAAAGTTTGGCAATATACTTTTGTACCATTTTCCACACTTGTCCCAAACTTTTAAACATAATTACCAACCAAAGCGATGTTGTTCAAACATGAAGGAGATACAGAGAGACAGGAACTGTCGATGACATGCCTCGTTCAGGCCGCTCAAGGGCTACTACTGCAGTGGCTGACCGTACCTGCGGATTATATCTCAGAGGAATCCTGACAGCAACGCCGCCATGTTGAATAATGCTTTTCGTGCAGACACTCCGTAAGTTCATGGCGTAGTCCATCTTTGCAACCACACACCATGTAGCTCTGTACAGGTGGGTCCAACAATATGCCGAATGCACCGCTAAGGATTGGCATCACGTACCCTTCCCCAAAGAGTGTCCCATATGCTATCAACCAGTCAATCGTCGGAGACGTGTTTGAAGACAACCCGGTCAGGCGAACGCGTTAAGAACACTGCCCAGCGAGTGCTGCAAGGTGGAGGTTCCGTGCCCTACTGTTATGGGGTGGCATTATGTGGGGTCGATGTATGCTGCTGGTGGTCCTGGAAGGCGCCATAACGGCTGTACGGTATGGGAGTGCCATCCATCGACCGATAGTGCAACCATATCAGCAGCATATTGGTGAGGCATTCGTCTTCATGGACGACAATTTGCGCCCCCATCGTGCACACCTTGAGAATGACATCCTTCACGATATCGACATTGCTCGACTAGAGTGGCTAGTATGTTCCATAGACATGAACGCTGTCTAACATGCCTGGGTTAGATTGAGAGGGGCTGTTTATAGACGACGTGCCCCAACAACCACTCTGAGGGATCTATGCCGAATCGCCAGTGAGGAGTGGGACAATCTGAATCAACAGTGCCCTGATGCACTTGTGGTTAGTATGCAACGACGAACAGAGCCACGCATCAATGTAAGAGGACGTGCTGCTGGGTATTAGAGTTACCAGTGTCTACAGCAATCTGGACCGCCACATCTGATGGTCTCGCTATGTGGTGGTACAACATGCAATGAGCGGTTTTCAAGAGCAATAAAAAGGGCAGAAAGGATATTTATGTTGATCTCTGTTCCGATTATCGGTTCCAGAACTCTCGGAACCGAGGTGATGCAAAACATGTGTGTACACGTTGAGAATAAAATATGACGCACCGTGGAAGGCTTACCCGAAACAGACCAAAACCGGCAGTTGTGATCTACATGTACAGACACACAAATCCTTACAATTCCAGAAAAAGTGGACTACTTATTCAAGAGAAAGAGCGTCACAAATTTAGCAAGATAAAAAAGTGTTGTGTTCTCTGATCCTTATGCAGGCAACAATTCGGCTTGATATTAGTTGACAGAGTCGTTTGCCATAAAGAGCTACAAAACTGAACGTAGAATATTCTCGACCTGATAACAATATAAACGGATAACAAGAAATAGGACATGCTATGAAGAGAAATTGTTCTCAGACCATCACTCCTTGTTATCGATCTGTAAGGAGGGCGACATTCAGGTGGTATCTCGCCATAGTCTGGGGTTCTCCAGATATGTAACAACAGGCCAAGGATGTGCCTTAAGACGCGCCAGATGGTGTTGGGAGAGCAACCTCACGGTCGCCCGCCATACAGGCCGACAAACAGCAGTGTTGGCCTGGGGTGCCACTTCTTTTCATATCAGGACCCCTTTGATTGTCATCTGCCTCACCCTCTGAGCACAGTGGCACATCGATTATATTCTACACCCCATTTTGTAACCCTGTGATGACAAACCATCCTGGGCCCTCACTGAGTGTAATTATGCCCAACTGGATAACAAGTATTTTTACAGCTAGTCTTTGTGCCTGCTCAACCCTACGTTGGCCAGTAAGCTCGCCATATCTCTCCCCAACTGAGAGCCTTTGGAAAAAGTCACGAGTGTCCTCAAACCAGCTTGGGGTTTTGATGATCCAGCTCTCCAGCTAAGTAGACTGTTGCACGACAGATATCTGTCAGAAGTACATCCAGAAACTCGATCAACCAGTGCCAATAAAGCCGAATAACTGCCTGCATGAGGGCCAGAGGTGGACCAACACATTGTTGAGTCCCTCAATTTGTGAACCTCTATCTGTTGAATATGTCATCCAATTAATTCTAAAATTTTAATCATTTGTATGTCTGCACATGTACACCACTTCTACTGATTTTCATCCCATCCAACCCATCACGCCTCTATGGCGTTAGTTGGGTGGGATGGTTGAGTTGCAGCATGCTGTTGGATATGATCATCCCCGACTCAGTGATACCATGTTGCTTCAACTGAGTTGAACTGCGTTGTCAGTAAATGATAATCCACAGTCTGGATGGGCCGCTATCCTGCCGCTTTCGAATTCAGACACCTACTGGCAGTCGTTTCTCATCCTTGTACGAGGCATAACATGATGTTCTAAAACTAAATGCACTCAGCTGTGATTTTTGAACGAGAAAGCCTCATTGTGTGCTGAATATTGACGGCGTTATTCCCATATGCTTTATGCACTTGTGCTGAAATTGTAGTCATTTGCTTTTACAAACATTTCAGTTTAACGCCCATTGCACTCCACCTTCATGGTGTCGAAGTTTTAATAACTAAATGACTAATAGAGAATGAGACGTTTCATACAAAACTTCACCTGAAACATGAACGTTTTTAATGACATCGTAGGAAAGCATGGATCTGTCGTTGAACATAGAAGGGGTGGTGGAAAAATACGTGAAATACTTTCACAACTAGTCCAAAAATGTAAAATGAAAAGATCTAGTCGTAACTTTGAGAATCGAGGTGTCTGCAGTACCTGAAGTGACGAATCTGAGGAGTAGGATGTTATAGGTCGACATGAAGGAGATGAAGTTAGAGACGACCCTCAGATCGAAAGTGAACACCCCCGGCAGCCTGCTCGTGGAACGACAAGAGGTCACTTGCAGCGCCAGCAGATGCACCTCTGGGTGCGTCGTGCCGACCCACGTCCGCCCTCTCAGTAGTAGATGGGAACACAGGCTCACTGTTTGCCCTGTCTGTGACGATACCAAGTGCGTAGGTACCAATAACAACGCCAGAATGCTTAAGCATATCATCAGCATGAACAAAACCCGTTATGCATAGTCAGCATAACCAATGCATTTCTCCCTTGGTGGAAAGTAGTAAATCGTTTCCATTGTACAGAACAATATATTTGCCAGGGTTAGTATAAGAAATTCTCGTAAACAGATGTTACCGCCACTGATACCAGACACATAATGATGTTTACGCTATAGTTAGTGATCCCACTGAGAATGGCGGAAAATTAGAGAAAACACCTGGGACTGAACATCCATCTCGTTTCATTTGTCCACAATGAATGTCACTCTGCTCGCCTAATATGCTGACTCAGATCAAATTTAGTAACGACGAACTGTAGCCAGCTGTAGACATGCAAATTTCACAATTGCCATTACACTAATTCTAAAACGGTTCAATGCAAAAAACGTTGGTAACATGTTACTTATGCCAATACCTACACCTAATATGACACTGAAGAACAACCAATAAATCTCGAGTAATGAGAAAAGCTGACATCTCACAAATTTTTCTAGTGGAGTTGTTATATTTCCTACATTGTTGGCCAAAGACCAGTCAATTGACGCTAACAAAGAAATACTTTATAATTAAGTTCTGTCGAATCATGGTTATTTATACCGATGATCGAAATTTTCATTTAAAACCTCAAAGGTATATTTCAACAGTAAACATACTAATTTTTAAAAATGTAGGTTTTTATGTAAATAAAAGTAGAAAAAAACATTCCATATTATTTCAAGACTTAGAGAACTACTGTAAAGAAAAACGTGGATTGAGTTATTATGATTTAGAAAATGAATTAAAAGAAAAAGTTACTCAAATATAACTAGACCAGATCTCTTGCAATTATTGATTATTTCAATAACAAAGAAAAGAATGACAAGGAAGCGAGATAAATCTAGAAAGGGACCTCAAACGCTCTGTAAAAACAGAAATTTAACGAAAATTTTCTAAACTTAATAAAGAATAATTATTAGCTTTTATCGTAAATGTTGCAGTCAGTATTAATAACAATGATAGTGAACTGCATAAAAAATATTTAAAGGTTCTTTATAAAATCTGTAAAGTGAAAAATTAAAAAAATTATTCTAAATATAATAAACAACAACCACTGGATCTCAGGAAAAGCTTATTGAAAGATCTGAGGGTAATTAATAATAACTGTAATTGAAAAACTGAAAGTGTGAATAAAGATCAAGAAATGAAACAAAATACTTGTGATGAAAATTTTTTAAGTGCCTTAATGAATGAGCAGAACAGCTTGTTTCTCCTTGTAGACAAAGTAAACGGCTTGTCTGGCACCAAAGTACCATAGACAACCTTAGGTAGTAGACCTGCACTCTCCACTATACTCCACATCTTTCAAGCCACGATGTTTGCATCGGGGAAAGCTTCCAGGCCACCATAACAATATTAAACCAAAAGATAATTTTAATCAGAACCAAGATGAAGTAATCAGTAAATTAAAGAATATTTTAATACAGAAAAGATCGATTAAAGTTAATATGAAGCTATATTCCTGTTTTAGAGACAAGGTGTAATACAAGAATTTAATTTTCAAACAAGTGTTAGAATTTTATTAATAGCAATTAATTTAGAAGATCATTATTGAAGATCAATAAATAAACTACTAACTGAAATGGATGAAATCCAAAGGCAATATTTGGTTGTTCTATCAGTAATTTGAAACTAAGTGCTAATAGACACAATCAAACTCCAGTTTCTCATATTATACCCCAAATAAAATTAAAGACAAGAAGCTGTAGTTACTGTTACAAATACCGATCAAAAATGTTTCCCTCAATCATGAGAATCATCTTTACATCCAGTTAATCATTGTAGAGAGAGAAACAGTAACTATAAAAACGTTGGAGTAATTTTATGTTCAGTTAAGACGTATTCCAAAATTTGAAAAGAACTGAAATTTTTCTGTTAATGTTTACATTTATGATGGAAACTTTATTGTATATCCATTTTGCCACATAACAAAAAGAAAACCATTTGATTTTCCTTTTATTCAAAAATAAAATAATTCTCATTAATGTTGGATAAAAGGTTTATCTAGATTAATCAGTTCCTAATCAACGAAAAATTGACATAAAATTTACATTTATGATAGGTATTTAATATATTTTTAATCATAAGAAAAATTAGAAAATTACCAAAAACATTGTAAGGAACATAAAGTAGTAAAAATAAATGTGCCTTCAGAATCTCAAAAATTTAAAATTTGAAAATTGCAGTCATTTATTAGGGTGCCTTTTGCTGTTAATGCCGATTTTGAATGGCTTTTAAAATAAGCTAATACTTTTCAATACTTATATTAATAAAAATAGAAACATATACCATTTTGATTAAGTTATTTTGACATCTATTATAAAGGTGATTATAAACCACCTTTTGCATATGATGGTAAGAGTCTGTTAAAAAATTCGTAAAATTCGTAAAAGAAGAATATCGAGAAATTGCAGAAATATGTAAACGAAATGTATTAATGAAAATGACTAAAGAAGACAGAATAAACGTTAAAAATTGTGAAACCTGTTTTATTTGTGATGAAACATTTACTGAAGTGGAAACAAAGTAAGAGATCAGCATCGTTAAACAGAAATATAGCAAGTGAATGCCCATCTTCATTATAGAAATGCTTTCTTTACTGCTTCATAATTTAACCAAATATGGTGTTCGCTTGATTATCAAATAATTGGCATAGATGATCAAGATATTGACTTTATTCCAAACTTTGAAAAAATATTCAACAAGATTTCGGGATTGCAACCGGATCTCATCGACTTCTTTCCACGATATTTCGGCTGACAACCTTACAGCCATCTTCAGGCGAGTGTTTGACACTGGAGATTGCTAGTGCAGGTCGCTCTATTTATACGTAAAAGTGCCGCAGGCGCGCATGCGCAAGTTACCGTAGCATGCGCGCCACCTGTCGTTCCCAAGGCCCTCCACAATATTACTGCATCTATGGAGCGCAAACGAATGCGTTAAAAAAGTAAAACATGCACGCAGACGTGTCCAAAACAATAAAATGCAAAATTTCAATATTAAAATTAAAATTACTTGTCGCTCGACATGTCAGAAGCCATAAAAAGTTTTCTTTAGGTTGATGTTAAAGAAATCAACGGGTCCCAGGCCTTATTCAATAGAAAGCCGCCATCACGATTAATGAGATTTTCCGCCAAACGTATCTCGACGGATTCCTTCACAACTGAATCCCAGAAGGATCTCGATGGGGCCAAGATTTTCGTGGCCGAATAATCCATAGTATATCCTGTGGAAATACAATGTTCGGCTATGGCCGGCTTACTGGGCTGTAAAAGGCGAGTGTGGCGCTCATGTTCAACGCAGCGGTCGTGTACTGTGCGTGTGTCTGACCAATGTAGGCTTTCCCACACACGCAAGGTATTTTATAAATTCCAGCTTTCCGTAATCCCAGATCATCCTTGGCTGAGCCCAGAAGAGCACGAGTCTTTGTAGGTGGCCGGAAGATTGCTTTCACACGATGTTTCTTTAAAATTCTGCCTACTTTCGATGATATTTTCCCGACATATGGGAGAAATGCTCTGGACTTAAACACCTCCTGATCCTCTTGATCTTGTGGGTAGTCACGTTTTTTCATCCTCAAAGCAGTACTGACCTGATGTGCAGAATATCCATTATGTTGAAATACAGATTTCAAGTGCTCTAATTCGCCTGTGAGGCTGTCTTTATCAGACACAACATGTGGCCTATGCACCAACGTTCGAAGGACGCCCATAGTTTGTGACGGGTGATCTCAGCCTGATGCCTGCAGGTACAGGTCCGTATGCGTGGGTTTTCGATAGACAGAAGGCCCCAATGTCCCATCCACCTTGCGTTTAAGCATGACGTCCAGAAATGGTAGGCAACCATCCTTTTCTACTTCCATCGTAAACTGAATGTTTGTGTGGATGGAATTCAGATGTTGTAAAAACCGTGAAAGCTCTTCTTCACCGTGGGGCCACATTACAAAAGTATCGTCCACGTACCGCCAGAAGACTGTTGGTTTCAACATCGCCGAATCGAGAGCCCTCTCCGCAAAGTCTCCCATATAAAAGTTTGCTACCAGAGGGGACAGAGGACTACCCATGGCAACACCGTCAAGTTGCTCAAAATATTCATTGTTAAATATAAAGTAAGTAGAGGAAAGGGCATGGTGAAACAGCGCCGTTGTATCGGCCGTAAACTTATTGCCGATAAATGACAATGAATCCAAAAGAGAGACCCTCGTGAAGAGTGAAACGACATCGAAACTTACTAACAAGTCCGAATCCTTCAGCTGTAGTGTTCTCAGTCTGTTGATAAAGTCCGCAGAGTTGCGAATATGGTGCATACATTTGCCAACAAAACGTCTCAGTAGCGATGCCAGATGATTGGATGAATAATATGTCGGAGCACCGACATTGCTCACTATGGGGCGTAAGGGCACATTATCCTTATCGACCTTTGGAAGACCATATAACCTCAGTGGAACAGAACTGTGAGGTCTCAATCTTCTCACAACTTCTTGCGGCAGAGAAGAGGAGTTTAGCAACTCTGACGTTTTCCTTTCTACTTTCCGAGTAGGGTCCTTATCAAGCTTCCTGTACGTCGTCTCACTTATTAAACTATATATCTTCTCATCATACATGTCACGTGGCAACAGCACAGTGGCATTCCCCTTATCCGCCGGAAGGACCACCGTCTGAGGATCTTCCCGTAACTTGAGCAGCGCAGCCCTTTCCATTGAAGAAATGTTGCTCCTCTGAGGCCGAGTTCTCGTAAGGGTGCGACATGTTTCCCACCAGATTTCTTCTGCTGCTTCACTGGATAAAGGCCTGACAGCTTCGTCAACAGCACTAATAAAATCTGTTAAAGGTAAGGTCCTAGGTGTCGATGCGAAGTTCAGACCCTTCCCAAGTACAGACAGTGTCACGTTGTGTACATCCTTATCCGTGAAATTTGTGAAGGAATCCGTCGAAATACGTTTGGCGGAAAATCTCATTAATCGTGATGGGGGCTTTCTATTGAATAAGGCCTGGGACCCGTTGATTTCTTTAGTATCAACCGAAAGAAAACTTTTTATGGATTCTGACATGTAGAGCGACAAGTAATTTTAATTTTAATATTGATATTTTGCATTTTATTGTTTTGGACACGTCTGCGTGCATGTTTTACTTTTTTAACGCATTCGTTAGCGCTCCGTAGATGCAGTAATATTGTAGAGGGCCTTGGAATTGACAGGTGGCGCGCATGCTACGGTAACTTGCGCATGCGCGCCTGCGGCACTTTTACGTATAAATAGAGCGACTAGCACTAGCAATTTCCAGTGTCAAACACTCGCCTGAAGATGGCTGTAAGGTTGTCAGCCGAAATAACGTGGAAAGAAATCGATGAGATCCGGCTGCAATCCCGAAATCTTGTGGAATATTCGATACGCCGGGAAAATTTCAAGAGTCACAATGAAAAAATATATTTCTTTTGTTAAAACAGTTAAGGATGGATGTACTTTGAAGTTCTTGGATAGTTTTAAATGTATGACCTCAAGTGTTGATATGTCATATTCAAATCTTACAACAGAACCATTTAAACTGATGTCACAATAGTTCAAATGTGGACACATGATATGTAGTGACTAAAAAAGGTATTTATCCTGATGACTATACGGATTCTGAAGAAATATTAAAAGAAACAAAATTACCTATTAAAGAATGCGTTTATTCAAGGCCAGTGGGAAAAGCAGACACCAGACTCAGATATATCAGAAGACTCTAAAGGTAATGTAAGTCATCAATGTAAGAAGATTCTTATAGGGTGCTTGTTCGCCTGATTCGTGAGTATTGTTCATTTATGTGGAATCCCTGTCAGGTAGGACTGATAGAGAAGATAGAGAAGATCGAACAAAGAGTGGTGCATCTCTTCATGGGATCGTTTAGCTGCAAAGGGAGTGTTATGGAGATGCTAAACAAACTACTCTGGCAGGTGATACCAGTGAGGTGTTATGCATCATTGAGCGATTTACTCCTGAAATTTCGCCACAGCATTTTTCAGGAGGAGCTATACAACATATAATTGCCCCTCACACATACCTCGCTTATTGACCACGAGGAGAAAATATGAGAAATTGGAGCCAATACAGATGCTTACCGACAATCATTCTTCCCATGCACTATTTGTAAGTGGAATTTCATTGGAGCGATCAGATAGTGGTAGCAGAAGTACCCTCCGTCACATACTATTACGTGGCTTGCGGAGTATGATGTAGATGTAGACTTAATAAATCTAATATTTCTTATGAAGAACATAATTACGTGGAACTGGTTTGGAAACAATGTACCATTAAAAATTTACAAAGTAAATGATTTTATATTAAATCTGATATTGTACAATTGGCAGACATTTTATAATATTTTAGAGACACTCGCATTAAACCTTATAAACTTGACTTTGTTTATCTTGGAATACTACGTTCAAAATAATTAAAATTGAACTAGATTTACTTACCAAATACCATATCATTTTATTTACTGATAATGGTATTTTAGGAGGAAGTATTAAAAGATATACCAAATCATATAACAAATATATGCAAAATTTGACACCAGAGAAAGAGTCACATACTGCAAATTTGGATGCAAAGATTGAAACAGTTGGCAATGTCTCAAGTTTTACTATTAAAAAAATTTGAAATGCTAGATACAGAAAATTTTAATACTGATAAAATACAGGATTATAAATTTCGATTTATTTTAGAAGCCACATTATGTGATTTACACAAGTATTTGCCATTTCCTCCCAAAGGAGGAAATAAACTATTAACAATGTTAAATAAGAAAGAAAACTGTGTTTCAAATTCCAGAAATCTTAACTGGTGTCTAAGTCTTGGATTAAAATAAACAAAAGGCAATAGACCTCATTACTTGAACAAACAGATTGGTTCCAAAAATACAGGGTGTCCACTGAAACCACCCTTATTTCAAGGACGCTGGAGAGAAAAACCGCAGTAGATACAACATCGCAAAATGCAGCATTTCAAAGAATTTATATTCCAGTGTCAGAAGTGCCAAGTATCGTCGCCAGTGTGTAGCGTGGTCGCATGAAGAGAAAATGGTGACTCCACAGCAGCATGCGCAAGCAGAAGCGTGGTTTGCGGAAACAGAATCGCCGATTATGGTGCAAAGAAATTATCGTCATGTGTATGAATGTGATTCACTTGATGTGAAAATAGTTAAAGAATGGCATAGAAAGTATCTGGCAACAGGAAGTGTTCTGAAACATTCTGACAGTGCGCATTACGAAATATCAGAAGAGACAGTGGAGGATATCAGACAAACGTGTCTCAGAAGCCCATGTTAGTCAGTTTGTCAATCGTCTAGGCAACCTGATGTACCTCGATCAACATGGCATCTTGTAGTTCACCAGAGTCTTCGTATGTGTGCTTAAAAAGTGCGAATTCTACAACATCTGACGTCAAACGAGAAACCATGCTGACAACAAATTGCTGTGGATATGGTGCAGCATATTGATATGGATGCTTGCTTCCTGGAAAGATGTTTGTTCTGAAATGAGGCAACCTTTCATCAATCAGGAAGGGTTAATAGGCATAATGTTCAGATTTGGAGTTCGTAAAATACGTACATTCTCATACAACATGTGCATAATAGCCCTAAACTAAATGTCTGGTGTGGGCTAATGCATGGCAGGATTGTAGGACCGTTCTTCTTTGACAAACAAACAGTGAATGTGTCAGTGTATCTGTACATATGGAGCATTTTGTGTACCCTTAGATACAAGACTTGAAACCCAACATCGCTTTTAAACAAGATGGTGCTCCCAAGATCCTGGATAGGAAATATCCCAATCATTGGATCACATGCGGAGGACCTATTGCCTGGCCACTACATTCACGTGACACTGCGCCACTTGATTTCTTCATGTGGGAATTCGTGAAGGACCACGTGTTTGTGACCAAAGTGAACGATATTTCTATGTTGTGACATCATGTCACTAATGCGATTGCAACAATAGCAGAGGAAATGTTACAAAGAGGTTGGCAAGAAATTGAATATAGACTCGTTATTCTTCGAGTTACAAATGGTTCACATGTAGAGGTGTATTGATGATAAATAGATAAATTCCTTGAGATGCTCTACAATGTAGTGCATTTTTCGTGGTTGTATCTACTGTGGTTTCTTTAACTGAGTCTTTGAAATCAGGGAGGTTTGAATGGGACAGCCTGTACATTGATTTTAATACAAACATGAGAAAAACATGAAGCCAAAGAATTGGAAAAAATTATAAACTAATTAATTATTCTGTTTTTGGTACAATGATGCAAAATATTAGAATGTCACATAATAGTAAAAAAATAATAATAATCCACAAAAATACACAAATTTTTTACCGTATTTTCGGAAAATCTAGTGGCATTTCATATGAAAAAATAGGGAAATTCAATAAGCCTATTTACACTGGAAGGACTGTTACAGGTATTTCAAAGATAAAATGTACAATTTACATTATAATGTAGTGAAACGAAAATATGGTATGATATTGATTAATGTTATATGGATACAGAATCCTTCATTTATAATACAAAAACCAACTAATTTGGTGCTAGTGATTATCCAGAGAATATTTTTTATAAGTTTGCGCAAGTAAACACGAAAGTTTTAGGGAAAATAATTAATGGAAATGGTGGAAAATTTTGTAACAACACTTTGGTTTATGATCAAAAATATGTGTATATCGAGTAGAAGATCAAGAATATATAAATTCTAAAGGAGTAAAAAACCACTGCAAAAAATAAAAATACTTTTGATATTTTTAAAAATTACTTAAACGATGGAATATAAACAATACATGAAAATAAATTTAATTACATCTTTAAACATGAATTATATAGAGTTGAATTTAATAAAATTATCTTAGGTTACAGCAATGATGAACAGTTTAAATTAGAAGATGGAATTTATCACAATATCAATAAACAGTTTAATGGATGTGAATAATTAATAAACAAATAATTAATCTTCCTACTTGTTTGCATTTTGATTAGTTTTTAATATTTTTCATAATGTAGTAATTTTTGATACTTCTCAAATATATTTTACTAACACGTCTTTGGCAAAAACATTCAGTCCCTCGATAATACTAATCTTTATGCTTATGATAGTTGATTGATCATAGTTATATATGAAAATATGTAGAAACATATTTGCATTTTTTACAACTTTCACATTTAAATGCTTTTTATTCATGTTATTAATAGGTTCGTTTCTATGGTCTGAGTTATATTCTCTAAACAGTATTTGTTTCCTTTTCCATTATCAATACAACTGTTTTTGTTGGTAAATTCGGTTTTGTAATTTTTATTTAATTGTTAATTTCTTTTTGATGTCTAATCAATGACCTAATCACTTTATTTGTACTTTCCATCTGTAATAAAATCATGAAGATTAAAAACTAGAATTTACTATACTTTATTGATGTATAGGATTCATTTTTAGATCTTAAAAATAACCAACTTCTATAGAAAGAAGTTTAATAACTATCGATAATAATAACATTCTGAAGTAAAAGGAAAAGACAATATTGAAATACAACCAACCACTTAAAGTGATTAAAAATACTGATGAAGAAGAAATTCTTAGAAAATTTAAAACCATCCAATTTGGACAGCCTATAATATAATGAAAAACAGACCAATTTATTAATAAACCTTGTTTATATTGTTTAATATGAAAGTAAAAATCGAAGAAGCCAAACGTTTTCAGCAGTTGGTTATTCATGAAGTTTCATCATCATTTCGAAACAGGTGAATATAAAGCAAGAAATTATATGAAACATTCCTCAGAAACCAAATAAAATATTTACAAGATACAAACAAATTGAGTGAAAAATGTGTAGAAAATTCGAATGAAACAGTTTATACTGCCGTAGATGTATTAAATGAAAAATAAGTAACAGAGAAATAGGTATGTTAGTACCTCAAATGTTTCCCTAAGGAAACGACCAGACTTTTAAGATCTACTGTTGCTATTTTAGAGTTATATGAAGATAATTTTAATTTTTAATTAGTATGTTAATCGAATACATGCTAAAAACCGTAAAAACTAATATATATTATCAGGAATAGACTTTCAAAGTGTGAAAAATTTTTTAGACCTAATGGTTTTCCTATATCTGTATATTTATTGAAAGGCCTAAATGAAAGATTTCATATTGTTTATTATCGAAATTTTGTTAATATTTGATAGCATTACTCATGACAAATATTAATAGTCAGTCATCACAACGGTTCTTGGCAAATAAAACTAAACTTCCTTATATGTATTCGAATTTGATGCAAAATTCATAAAGATGTGTATAAAGATCTACAACACTAAACTGATTACAGCCATCTAATTCACTTAATTCGAATTTTAACTTCTCAAATAATTGTGACATAAAGTCACTCTTATTTATGCTTATTTTGATGTCCAAATGCACTCCACTTCTTTCATAAAAACAATAAGAATTATAAATAATAATTTACTACCTAACTTGTTTAAGTTTTCAGTAACTAACTCCATTTATATTAGAAATTGTAAAGTAATTTTATTTTTATGTATCCTGCTGTTGTATGAATTATCAGTTACCAACTATTTAACATATACCTAATTATCCTTTTTTTTAAACTTTGTCAACAAGATAAACATACAGATAATTAATTTTCAATTGATCACTTCAAGAAAATTTCCTTTGACTTCTTATCTATTGAATTTTATTAGATTTAAGGTAATTGGAATAGAATTTTAACATCTTCAATTCCAAAATTTCCATTGACCAGTTGGCAGTATATCATATCTCGAATATCCTTTAGGTTTATTTATACTTAGTTTATCACCTTTTTTATATTTATCGTCATTATCTGTAAGCTGATTTCACAAACTGTTTTCAATAAGATTTTTCAATTTTCTTTTTTACATATCTAGGTTTCATTTTTACTTTTAAAAGTTTTCTGTTGTTATATTCATCAATTAGACAATTAACTAAATCGACCAATATACAATTTCCCTTTAAATGTAATGTTTGCCACATCAACCCTTTCAATGTCCTGTTACATCTTTATTTAATAGCCACTTTTAAAAATTGAATGATTGTTAATGGCACATATTTTACCTGTTGTTGCATATCTTTATTATAAAATTCTTTACTATTATCTATATCTGCATCTGTTGATTATCACAGCTTAAAAATTTTTTCCCAGCAGTCTTACCTATTTCATCTGTAACTGGAATAATCCGAAGCATATTCTGAAAAAATGTTGATAATGGTTAGTAAATATTTACATCCAAAAATCATTTCAATATAACTTTCGAATTACCAGAAACCATTTCAACATCATCAGATTACCATAAATTATCGATAATGAGATATATTATAGGTCTTCTTTTATAATTTTTTCTCATTGGTTTTGTAATTCATCAATAATTTCTTTGCAAGTATTTAACTGTCTTCATCCCATTATCTAACATTTTTAGCGAAATTACTATTTTATGTTTTACTAAGTGAATAATGATGTTCAATTATTTGTTTTACATTTTTAGTATTACTCTGTGAGGATTGTGTGTTTCAGTAGAGTTTTACACTTTAAAGATTAGTTGTGAATGTCCATTTACGAAGGAAAAAATTTAATTAAATAAGATCTGTTATTGTTCTATTCTTCAACTTTCATTTAACGTAAAAGTTATTCAGCAAACATCAGTAATTCATCTCAAACAAGTATAGCTTTAACGGATACATTTAGATGGATTAAATCTTCTTTCTTCATTTCAAGTGATGGACTCAGTTGGATAGGAAATTTCCAATGTTTCATCAATGCATCTTTTATCTTTATGTTATTATTAGTAGAAGACAAATCAGCATCTATATTGCAATTAATTCTTCACCTATCGAAATATCGATAGAATACATTCTTTCTTCTGCAGTTAATTGAAGTTCTTTTTCATCATGCTTTTACAAGCAATGTCGAATGGATTAATTCCTTTATCACTTCTAGATAATCTTCCTTCTAACCATCTTCCAGGACCATAGTAACTATAACCAGGAATACGTAATTCAAAGGGCACTTTGCCATCTAATGTACTATCATGCCCTTTACCATACTTTTCCTAATTACAAACCTTGTGAGGAAGATTAATCAAAAATCTAATCCAATTTAGTATTCCATTTGGATTATTAGTAATAAATCACTAAATTTATTCATTAACACCTGTGTTGTTCTAACTTTCTCACTGTAATAATTTTTATTTCCAGCTAATTCTTCACCATTAATTACCAATATTCTATTCATTAAATCACTGACATCACTCATCGAAACGTAATCGATTGATTTTTATGTTTATTTTTTATTTAAGCTAGCAGCAACTTTTTCATGTACACTTGATCTAAATTTATGGGTAATTATTTGAGAAAATAAATATTGATAATTTCTTTTATCAAATATTTAAGTTCATTACCTTTATTTGATTTTATTTTTGCCTGATTATTTTCACTATATACTATGCCTGAATTAGACAATTTATCACCATAATTTGATAAATCAATACAACCAAATTTTTCGCTGATATGGATAACTGTAATTTTTAATTAAAAGATTAAGTGGTCAATTAGTTCCTTCACACATTACTTGTTCAATTATTATCACCATAAAGCTGTACTAGTAATCTTCCACTACATTTTAATCTACCAACAGGGCTCAACCCAAAAGCTGTATAATAACTTTTGTTTACAAATTGTAACATACCATCACTCATATTTATTGATTCAGTATTCAATTATTCTTCCTCGTTTTTAACTTTTTTTGTATATTTAATTTAACCTTAATATTCTTTCAGGAAACCGTCAGGTGGCTTGCGGAGTATGGATGTAGATGTAGATGTATGATGAAGTGGTGAGCTGTCATTATGTTCAACTGGTAAATAGTGTGAGATTCTTCTTAATTATGTTAACATTTGGTTTTCAACTTCTCTATTTTCTTTAGTCACTTTTAACACATTACTGCCTAATCCTTAAATTTCTTTTTTAACTTGTTTCATTCCTTTTTCGTGGCATCAATAACTGGATGGTCATCATTTTAAAAAAAAATTGTTTTCTGTTCTTTGTTGTTTTTTCAATTTTCAAAGTCTTCCTTTAATTATTGACTTTTTCTAGATTTTCTAAAATCTTCTAGGTCACATTTTGTAAACATTTATTAAGGATAAGATGCCAGTAATCACTTACATTTTACATTCATTATTTATGTCCAATGCTTATGTTCAATGTGCACACTTAACGTTCTTGTACAATGTTTATGTTTAACATTATTGTTTGATGTTTAAAAAGTTTTGAACCTTTTATCTGTTTTAACCATTATAAATATTTCCTGTCATATCGATTGTAATTAAATTGAATGTATAATCATTCCAACATTAATACACATTTCTCTAAAATCGTAAAATTCTAAGTCTCCACTGACAAACTCGTGGTGATTGATCCTTGTATCATTCTACCTGAATATATTTAAGAAACTTAAATTAACTCAGTCTAACTATATTTCTATTTTTAAATGTGTCTGAGTTAAATAAAAGCAATCTTTTCCACTGTGTGCACCCCCTAGTAAAATATATTCTGAGTATATACCGATTTTCAAGAATGAAATCGTCAGAAATAACAACTGGATTACCTTCACATTCATCTAATGGAACTATTTCTTCACTGCCCACCCCCGGTAGCTGAGTGGTCAGCACGACAGACTAACAATCCTAATGGCCCAGGTTCGATTCTCGGCTGGGTCACAGATTTTCTCCGCTTAGGGACTGGGTGTTTTATTGTCCTAATCATCATCATTTCATCCCCATCGACGTGCAGGTCGCTGAAGTGGCGTCAAATCGAGAGACTAGCACCAGCCGAATGGTCTACCTGATGGAGGCCCTCGTCACATGCCATTAATTAGTATTTCTTCACTATTTTCAATAAGAGTAGTGATTCCTTCCTAAACTTTATCTTCGATTTTTTCTCACTTTTCATAAACTGTTGTATTTTGGTGGTTCTAAACTTTTAGAATAAACATAGTAATGGTTAATTCTGTTCCATTGCAACCATCCAGGAGTTATAATCATCAAGAGTGTTTTTCAATAACTTTGGCGTCCTACTGCTGGACATTGAACTGAATTTGATGAAAGTTCACTGTAATTATTCTTCAGTTTCTTCACTACGATTCTTATTTTCAGCTCCCACTCAGTGTCCATTTATTTATGTGTTTCTTGTTAATAATGAATTACTCAACTGAATAGAACGTCAACTGTACTGAAGAAAAGATTAACCATTCCAATATGAGAAAATGTTAAAAATGTTACCTTAGTTGTTTTTTACTAAACATTTTTATCATCAAATACTATGTAAAAAAATTATACATTACACTATGATGGAGAATGTAAAAAAATTCCTGCCAGTGAGTATACTTTGAAAAACTTGGAAGATTTTATTGATTCAAGAAACCTAATGTACACATTAAAGCAAACAAAATTTTAAATAGAGTTGTTATTGACAGTGATGTTAAATTATACATGGATGAAGAAGACAGTATTGGACAAATTTTATCTTTGGATGCTCAAATTATTGGATACAATCAAAAACCGATTGGTAATTTTTACTGAAAATAATTTTAACATTCCAAACAAGGAAACATAAGTTATTATTAATATTGTAGATGTTTGGATTTATCATAACATTCTGTGACTTTAAGTGTTACTGGAATCCATCTGTTTCAGATTATACAATTTGTGACAAAATAGTCAGTAAAAACTAATAGTTAATTATTTGGTAAAACTATTCGACATAATCACAATAAAAATGTAAACAATTTCTTTGTGGAATAGAACATCTGTTTATTTCATCATCAACTGCTTTTCTGTTCACATAGAATCTGGCCAGTAGGTTAAGCATGGATGGACATATTCTTAACAATGGTAAAGTAAAAGTAAGAAAATGAAGTACCTTATCCATTAAAAATATTTGGCAGATTTTTTAAGGATTCTAAAAAAATAATATTGGAAGATGATTTAACAGTAATTTTCGCTTGGAGTTCAAGTATTGGTGATTCTGTTCTTAGATGCACTGATCGTAATGAAGCTGTAGTTGAAGATGCAACTACACTTCCTAAGGAAGGAAAAATAGGTTTGGAATCGATGGAAATCCGTGTTATAGTCGCACTCGAACACAGACAAGAAAGACTAAAAAATCCGAGAAGTCCAATTTATTTCCTTGGACCATAAAACACTGAAATTGCTAGATTAAGTGGGAAAAAAATTTGGACCCAGATATCACAAATTATTGTAATTTAGCAAAATTTTATATGCCCTATTTTATTTTTGTTTTCTGAGTGAAACGAAAATATAATAATATAATTGACTCTTCTGTAGTCAATCATGTTAAACTACATAATGCTTATATAAAGGACACACAAAATGGAATTTTTTCTCAATAGTTATGGAGTCTTGATCGAACAAATAACTATGTAACAGCTTATTAACGTTTTTGCGATTATAAAAGAATAACACAGTTGAATAACAATGTAAATGCGGGTGCATACAATTTTACTGAAAATGATCCTATCTGTGTTATAAATATGACTAGATGAATGACCGTTTGGAGTGAACAAAAAGCAGCAATGACATTCTGCGCCACTTCTAACAAAAACGTGCAGAATAATACACTTGGCTATGTAAATGTGAATGGCAAAAAGGATTTGTCTTACAGCTCACAACATAGAATATTAGCTGAAAAGTTTGAAGCTGGAAAATTTCGTATCTTACTAATGAAATGACTTCTTATTTTAAGCATTATATTTGCTGTGGATAGTTGTTTTTATGTAGATTACTTTAGCATTTTGAATTTTTAAAATCGGTTGATATTTGTTTAAAAAATAAACAAACATCGATCTCTTATACTGCGTCTGGATGCCCACAGGCAAAAGCTGTTGCATAATTCCTCTCTTCATGAAGCCTTGAGGCTGATAGAATGCTCCTGATGTGGGCATCGAGTTTTATCTCATCCTGAAGATTACGCTCCTTTTTATAAAACCCACATTCCTGATGGCTGCGCCTCTTATCTCTCTGTCTCGGTCATACCTCCATCTTACACGCATGTTGTTTGTATACAGAACAACAGGTGGTTCTGGTGTAAGCTCCATTTATGTTAATATCGGGACATAATTCATTTCAAAAGCATATTATTCTATACTGACATTAATTTTATATTGTCATTAACATTTACATTTTGTTTACAATTTGTGTCATCAAATAAATGTAATATTGCGATGAATATAATTTATGTTATATGTAAAATACACAGATAAAAATAAGTAAATTAGAATCAACTTGGTGTCTCGAATACCAGCTATAATTACGGACTGTCAACCTGCATTCTCTGTCAAATTCTGGATGAGTATATTGTTGAAAGGACTGTGACCAAATATGTGATGGAGTCATAAGTCACCAAATGTGGAGAAATGTGGACATTGGAGAAAACATTTACTACTCTCACCTGTGTACTTGACAACAACCCCAAAAGGTATGTGGGTTAGTTAATTCTGAGCTTCATCTTTGTGAAGTGTAGTGTACATAGGGTCTGAATCCTGGAACTTGGAAACTAGTGGAAAATGTTTCGATTGGAGACGTTTTGCACTTATAACTGAATAAGTTTATTTCCTTTTTTAGGAAATAGTTTCGAAGATTAAGTTTAACTTACAATTCACAACACAGAAATTGAAATGAAAATTGTTAAACTTTAAAATTTAATATTTACAAAAATTAAAACGTTTATGGAACACTTTTTAAAATCTAAATTTTTATCATATGAATAAAGTAGATAAAATGAACATGTACCATCATATTGAAAATCTATTTAGTGGATGTGGTAGGTACATTATTGGTTATGCAGAAGTGTTTACTAAATTAATGGAACTGAAAAATTTTGGGAATTAGCTTTGGTCAAGCGCTTTTATTAGTTTCAGAAGATAAATTTAAAATTACTCTTCCAGATCGTTATAATGAAAAGTTTTTAGGAAACGAAGAAAAAATAGAGGAAATTGTTGACCGAAATTTTTGATAAAAAGCAAAATAAAGGTAAATTGCTTCAAGTTACTGAATGAGAATGAATTTTAGATTTAATCTATATCTGTTAAGTTTTAATTGAATAAATTTAGTTAATTGAATATTAAATCTTTAGTGAGTAATTTTTATTAGGCTTTTACATTTTTTAATGAAATGGAGATTTCATCATAGCTATGGAAATTTTTTTAAATGGGGCTACAGTAAAATTAAAATCATGGTTATAAAACAGGAAATTTTAAAAATGTGCTTCCTGAACATGAAATGTCATACATATAGTAATTATGTCACCTTGTCTCTGGGTCATATTCAAATGTTCACATTATGCCCTTGGTTATAGAATCGTTCAGAGAATCAGGCTCAATCAGAATTCGTTTGGAAAGTTCATTCACGACCATCGCAGCAATGCTCAGTGGCTTGTCCACCAAATCTTTGCAGATGAGCTTGAAACACCACTTTGAAAGGTGAATTGTTCATCCTGATAGCATACTAAGTACCTATTGATGGTTCAAAGCTTCTCAAGTGAACCTAATGCCCATTCGACAACTAGACATCAACCCATCTTGCACAGGATTCCAACAATCAACATTGTGGCTGGTTGGTGGCTGTCCAGAGGGAGAATTGTTGGTTAGATCTTTCTGATCCTCCTCAAATATTTTCAGACACCTTCGCACTTGCGAAAGCTAACTGAGCAGAGTACTCATAGTCTTGATGGATCAGAATAGACACTTGTAGCTTGATGTCAACTAGACGTACTGGCCTCTGGTTCACTTTTAGTCTTCATCAGCCTACCTTTCAAGATCTCTGCGTACCCCCAACCTCCCAGGCCACAGAAGAGGCCTTTGCTGGACCTGTGTGGGCATAAATTCAAGTTGTTAAATTTTTGCTGTTAGAAGGTTAAATATGTTGAATGAATTTGTATTCTATAGATCTATTCCTTCCTGATGATTTAATGTAGACATAGATTAGTGTGTTATCACTATTTCCAAAAGCTGGCTAGGTAATATGAAGTAGTGAGGAAACTGGCAAATTGAGTTGTTTCCTACGGTACTGGAAAACTGGTATTCTCTTTTATGTTTGAGAGCTAAATATATCAATTTCGATCTTGTACAAGTGTACCATTATCATCTGAAACACTAGTAGTGTGATAGGAAGTATACTTGTTGCGTGCATGCAGTAAAAATTTACTGCCATCGTGTATCATACAAGTTACCCATATCATTAAAAATTAAAAGAAAGGGAAGCTCACAATTTTGCCTTGAGAATCACGTGACAGACGACAGACCGCCATGTCTTCCACATTCATTCATCAATTCAGATTCATCAATATAGAGTGACACTGAGTCAGTGTAACACACCATTCACTGCCATAATAGGTTTGTCTTTAGAGCCCTACCCCTTAATGAGGTAGATCCTCAGCTGGCATTTCGTAGGCAAGTGCACCCTGAGTGGTCCAGTCTTATGTAGAAGGAAGAACCCTTGGTGGTACTGGGAATTGATCCAAAGACCCCAATATGAGGATGTGTCACGTTGACCAGTTGGCTATGGAGGCAGAATTCATATCACTCATATAATGAAAAAAGTGAAGTGAATATGCAAACTGGATAAGAAAAATATCTTCCACTGTTCCACTCTGCAACACACTGATTAGCCCAGATTCTTTTGATGACGCTCTACATCATTTAAACTAGTTGGAAAATCGGAAATGCGTGTTAGCAGTGATTTTAAAACCGCTTTCGTTTCGTAACTCTTCATGATACAGACACAGAGCTGCTACCATACATGTTGTCAGATATTGTACCCACTTCAGCATGTGTCCAGTAGTCTGCTAGCAAACACTTCATGTAATTTAGTACCTGATTTCCTCTGCACAGTTGCAACTGCACCACATATCAGACCTGCTGGTCAAGGGAAAATATAATGTAATAGCATGCTCTTGCCACATGTACTTGGAGGTACTTATAACATAAATAAGTACTCCCCCTAAGAGTATCATTATTAGTCTGCAGATGAAGTGAATACTGATGTAATGTTGTTCACAACACTGTCCTCAGTCACCAATAGAAAATTCTGCTCTTGTACCCATACCACCCTGTATGTAGCTCAGTGTTCCATGAAAGGTGAGACACATTTGTCCTTGGGTTCAAACAAATTACTCTTTCTAGTTAATGTTTCCGCTCATAATCTTTAATTTATAGTCATATATACATTTGATTTACGATGTATCTATACTGTGACAGCAGACTTTCCCATTTCAGATATGAAAGTATATCTTTCAGAGGGTAAGACAGAACGTATATTAGACTTGTGACACAACCAACGTTTCAACACACACTTTGGCCTACCTCTGATAATCAGTTTAGTGTTTCCTAAGTTGCAAAACTACAGTTCACGGCTTTCAAGGAAAAGACTACCTAATGGGGTAACTATTGTGTGGTAAACATAAACATACTTCTGTGTATGTATAAATAGAACTATAAATATTTAATATTACACTCCCATTCACTCCAGAATTTTTAACATTTATTTCCATTACACTTGTGCGAACTTACCATCCATTATAACTTTTTGTCTTTTGAAAGATGCACATATATACCATGTGACTGCAGAAATAACTCTTCACTCTTAAGAAGAGATGCACAGTTACACTGCATGATACTAATGCAATCGGGAGACTTCCACATAAGTGAAACATTGCTGAACATGCATGAAAAAGGTGTCGATTGATTCTTTGGAACGATAATCTGATCTAAAAATGAAAGTTTTCATCGATCCTTCAACATAAGGCAGGCATTTCTCCATGCCCACTTTGTGATGATGTGTGTCAACGACCTGTTAGAGTGAAAAGAAAACTTTTCACCATGATTTGGTTCATTTTAGTGATTACTTTACTCAGTGCCATATTGTAACAATGCAATTAGTCATCCAATATGCGAGTACTCCACTTATTAAGACGTTCCATTGTAAAACTCAATGTTCCATCATCTCTTTGTCCAGAGCTTTGAACCCACAAAGACATACCCAACTCAATCCAACCTACTTTTGAAAAATAGCGATAATTTCATATGCAGACTGACTCAAGGTGTCTCATGGTATAAAAAATACCATACTTCCATCACTGTTTGGAATAATGAAAGAACCTACTCTTCAGCTGCCAGCAACCATGCAGACAAAATCACTGAGCTTTTCTGAAAACGGTATTAGTCATTTGATATTACTGTAATCACCTCAATATGATAGAGCGATCATAATGAATCCAATATGAAAGGAAGTTCGTTTAATGTGTGTCTCCATCAACATCTAGTGAGAATAGTTATGTCCTGCATCCAACCACCTTTTCAATTTCTTGTGATGTGAATAGTCCTGGACATAATAAAAATTGATATCATGAACTTTGAGCTCTTAATTACAATGAGTGTTGAATATGAATACACATTTGATGTTCAGATTTCGATATTTCCAAGTTTCCCTTACAACAAAAATCTGAATTCTAACAAAGTGATTTTAATTTCATTTTATTGTTTTTATTATTAACCCCAGTTCTTGGCAATATATGGTTTTTACTATGGTTGTGCACTGTGCTCTGTTGTCTAATGATATTTTATTTAATTAGTATTAATAACAGTAACAGCTAAAATAGACAGCAACACATACATAACATGTAGAACTCGAATTGGCCATTTGGGTAAGTTCTGCTTTTAAGTAATAAGTCGAAACAAAGTGATAAAGACTTATAATTGTGAAATTTCGCAATAGCCGATTTACTTAAACGTTTAGGCCATTATCCATGCACTGGGCACTGATATTATTTGCGATCCTGAAATGTAGGATAATTGTACCTCTGTCATTTTAAACCATTATAAGAGAAACAAGTGTTTGGTGAATTAATAATGAATAATTACATTGTTCCATGCTACATAAATTCCAGTGATGTATTTTACTAATTTTGCTCTCTAGATATTGCGTCCATTCACTATCGTTGAACGATTACATGACTTTATAAGAGTGAAGTAACGTACATTGGAAAAAAAAACTTTTAAACTACACCTAGATAAGACAGATATGTATACAAGAAGAGATTAAAAAAATCCGCTTGAGAGCGTTGCTGCCAAGTATATGCACCAAAGCACGCTTATTATGTAGGTATGTAAGCACTGACATGTAGGCAACTATTAGTTTGACCTCCGAATCGAAACTTTTTGATGTTCTTGTATGGTATGTTCCACACCTGCCAATTTCATGGAGATGGACAAATTTGATATTATATTACGAAGTTTCTATCTTTTATATATACCAGCATGAAGGTTCTGTAACTGCCTGTCAGGACGAGAAGTCCATCACATATTTTACTGTTCATGTGGATTTTGATGGTGTTAGCGATGTGATATTATATTTCCTCCATCTTGCTTTCAAGTATTCATCGAGTATTGGCGAAAACATAACGATGTTTATTCCAGAAATAAGAGATACACGATTGTACTCACTCTATAGTTCCCCACAAAGAGTGGTGGGATACAGACTCAAATGAATATTAAATGAGGCGACAGCTACACATTATAACAATAACCTACATAAATTGTTATTATAATATTCTGTAGTTAATTGTGTTTCCCAACAAAATGAAAAATCTGTGCAATGCAATATGATGTTGTGCCTAAAACTAAAAGTATAGACCACCTACCATTCTTTGTGTATACTCAAAATTAAAAGTAAAGTGTTACATCACAACTATATATATTTTTCCTATGTGTTTTCCTCATGACATTAGAAGAGTTCTGACCTTAAAGACTACCGATTACGATCATGTTATTTTTCAGTGCGCCCAAATTAATACGTTAAAATTGCAAGCAGTTCATAAATTAATCAGATCTGGAGACACTGTGTATGGTATGGAAATGTACATTAATAAGTAATATGATAAATAATCTTTTTCAATTGGGTAAGATTAAGCTGTGGACAGTGTCAGTTATTCCAAGAAAGAACTATGTTCCAAAATTGAAGACCATAAAACAGTCACCATAAAATCATTAAGTGAATCTCAAGGTCTGGTTTGTTGATGATTTTTTTCGAGTTGGAGTTTGTTCACTAAAATTAACAACTTCGCTGTCACGATTATGTGTACAGCATAGTTTCTTATTTCTTACACTAGAGACGATATATTTGAATTCTGCCTGAACAGCATCTATGGATTCACTCACTACTGAAAAATCCGATTCACTCACTACTGAAAAAGCCGCTTTCTGAAGAGTAAAAGTATGTAGAGTGATAGGCATATTCTACAGATCTGATAGCAATTTTTGTCTGTTTATGTTGCAGAGTGCCATGATTAGAAAAGGTGTATCTCAACAAAATTTTAAGGAGCTTAGCTGTATATACTAATACCTGAAAATAGTCGGTACAGCTAAATGAAGCATTAAGATTAAACATATATAATTGTTTGAATCACTATTATTAGCAGGCGTTAAGTCTCTTAGCGGTGGTCCACTAAGGCTTCTGCTAAAGTTTCAACTATTCTCTGTCTTTTAAGACGTGAGCACTTATAGAAGAAACTAGTTTGAACGAATCTTAGAGCTTATAAATAAGAACAGAAACCTGATTTTAATGTTGTTTGCCAATGTGGGAAACCTGTGATGTTTATGTTTTATCTTAAGATTTATTACTATTTGTGGTGGCTGTATTAGAGAGAAGCAACTTGCATTTAGAAAACCCATTACTGTAGCATAATTTACGAGGTACTCAGCTGCTTCGATATCCTGTGTTAAGTGCGACAAGTGGCTATAACGAACAGTTTTGTTTTAGCAGCAGAATAGGAGAGTCAAGATGCTCGATGGTGTGTGTGTGTGTGTGTGTGTGTGTGTGTGTGTGTGTGTGTGTGTTGAAACACGTATGTAACGTAGCAGCGATGGCGAGGCATTGCAGCGTCTCTGACCAGAGAGTATGCGCTTAACCGCGCGAGTGTTACGAGCAGTACTCTGTCAGTAGTCGTCGCAGGCAGTAGCTCTGTTCAGTGGCGAGCTGTAAGCTAGTAGCCGTCATGTAGAGGAGTACGCTAGTAGTCGTCATGTAGTGCAGTACGCTAGTAGTCGTCATGCAGAGCGGTCGGTCAGGGGTAGCAGCCCAGTGCGGTTGTGTGATGTAGTCTGTCGGTATTCTGGTCAAGATGCTGAATGAGGTATTGTTAATTAAGGTAATCTTCAGATAATGTAAAGTTCATTTATTGTAATTAATTTCCAACAAGTGCCCCAATAATAATTTTGATTTCGAAAGCAATTTTACAATAAAAAAGTTTTTTTATTTTTTTTTAATTGAACTAACGATTTCGTCCCACTTCCCTTAAAGAAAAATTTAAAAAAAAAAGAATATTATTATTTGCAATGCAGTTCCTCCAAGCCGTGTTCAAGAATAAGAGCAGAAATTTGGTTAGCAGTTACAATGAGGTAAGAAATTAATTCTGATTGTTTTACACAGGGCCAAAGACCGATATTTCGGTGTAATTGAATTAACATTCGGTGAGATTTTGTTGTCACTGAATTGACTTTAATTTTTTTGTGAAGAACTTATATTTGAGTCAGATTGCTAATTTTATTTAATTGTCATTGTCAGTAGATTCCATTGTGGGGAGGTTACACTTAGCGCATTGTCCATTATTATTTCTATATAATATTTTCATTTAAATTATTGTGGGGAGGTTACACTTGGCGACACCCAGTCCAGGATCGTATTTCGTTGAGATTCTTTTGAGCGACAGTCAGATATCTGCTCTTATTTGCTTAAATATATTTAGGATTTGGCGCTACGCTTTTATTAACTTGTGACTTTCTTTTTACAGGTCAACGGCAATTCGTTGCTCTGTTGTATTTGTGTTGCTTTTGCATTGTGCTTATTTGTTTTGTGAAAAATTTTTGACTATTGTAAAAATGCCGCGAAAGACTGTGAATAGTGTATCGTGAGGTATTATGAACGAAATTACCGACTTAAACAACGTGACCAATAGTAATTGTGACACACAGAGTAATGATGACAATCCTGCGTTCACTGACAATCAATGCATTCCGACCATTAATGATGACTTTTATCTTAATGATGAACAAACGAACTCAATTGTCTCTTCTGTTAATTTGACGACAATTGATGACGCGCGACGCCCTATTGTAATGAGCGCTACCCAACTTAATACAACCGATTTGGAAAATTCAAGTAACGTACAGAGAAATTCTGTTAATGAAAATGAACAAGGTGCACAAAGTACGCCGGAGTTCTTTAATTCCGAAATAGTGAATGAGAGTGTACATTTGACAGGGAAAGCTTTTTGTGAACCAAAGAGTGACCAAATGGTCACACAAAACGTGACAATTGCATGTACTCCATCACAGAGTACTGTGAATGCAACAGCCACTTTAAGTTTGGATCAATTTATGACAATAATACTACAGTTTAAGAACGATATTGGTGTAGATATCAAACAACAGAGTGAGAAAACAGACAACAATTTCAAACAACTTAGGGAAGATATCAAACAAGATAACGAAAAACTCAAACAACAACTTGATGAAATTTTCGACAACCATTTCAAACAACTTAGAGAAACAATTGATAAAAGTTTCGAACTCACAAACGAAAAATATGACGACCTTAAAGAACAGAACAAACAAATTAGTGAGTAGATTACAGCTGTTACCGTGCAATGTCAGGACAGTAAAGAACAATTACGTGTGAATACTAAGACTTGTGCTAATAACAGTAATGAAAAGGTTGGCACTGTTGCACAAGAATTAAGTAGCACACGTGTAGGCACAACAGAATCACATAATGACGAGATTAATGCAGTCACTGAAAAATGTTCAGCAAAGGCAACACAGATACACGAAATTAATGCAGTCACTGAACAATGGCCTAAAAACGCATTACAGATACGCGACGAGTTTAATTTAGAGTCAGTGGAAGTTTCACACACTCCAAATACGGAAGCTGACGAGAAATTTGCACGACAGATCAACCAAATCGACGAAAGTGTTACAGTAACAGAGTTAAAAACTATTTCAGTCACCAATACGTCACAGAATCCGCCACGTTGCGAGCATTTGTCTGACACACACAGCGTGTATAATGTGAACAATTTACAGAGACTATGCGAATTAAAATCCGAAAAGCTACGCGACTTAAAATATGAAAAGCTACGCAACTTGAAGTACGAAATGACACAGACGAACAGATTCACTCACAAACCCGAACGTGTTATCAAACCGAGTGACGAGAACGTAGATTTCGAGCAATTTGCATTTGTAAGAAAATGTAACGAACTTAATAATGACAGCGTACAGGTACACGCTTTGCACTGTATACGACAGTTTATCTTTGTACATTCACCGCTATTACCTGTAATGCAGAAACTAGCTTTGAACCAAATGCGACAATTTGCTATTGTATTTTCATCAGCATTGCGTGTAATGAGGAAACTTGAATTAACGTGCTTACAACAATTTACTTTTGGAATTTTACCGCCATTGCCTGCAACGCAAAAGCTAAAATTTATTTGCAGTGTGTAAATGACCTCAGGGGATTCATTACGCTTTAATGAATATGTGCCGTAGCGAGCATAGGGCCCCGAGCTGTAGTAGTGCTGTTTCATCTTTAGTTTTCTGCACTGCTGCCTTTTCTTCTACTATCCTATATATCTATCAAAACTGCTCTTTAACTATTGCTCTACCTAGTATTAAGAAACGAGTAATGAAAACCGGATATGACAAATATTTTTACTGAAAGTGACAACATTCTTTAGGCACTCCAGAACCACCGTAACTTTAATAACAGATAAAATCGTAATCATCAGTATGTACAAAATTATCAGCAATAGCAAACCACATTTTAGTAACAATAGATGTTTTTCACTACAATAGCATGAAAGTCAACCGCTTAGCATACCTAACCAACAATGCAGTCTACAAGGTCAACCAAACTTTAATGTTTCGCCGCGTACACGTATAGTCCCAGCCCCAACAAATAGTAACGCATGGCAGCAAAGAAATAACTACGTACAGACAACTCACTATTTCAACTCGTATCGCAATGCGCCGTATAGAAATTACTATCAGGACAGACGTAAAAAAAAATGATGAGCACAATTTTCAGCGTACATTTAATAACAGTCGATCTTATGAGCAGCAACAACATCAGCAACAACAAATAATCATGAATGAAACAGACAATAGGTGTCATCGATAGCGTAATACGTCAGTAAGAAATAACAGAGCAGTTCAAATAGTCGAAATGCCACAGCATCCTCCCGTAAATAATAGCACGTACGACAGAATTTCACCAGACACAGTAGAGGTTTTATATTCCAGTAACGTAAGCAATAATTTTGACACGCAGAATCTTCTTCACGAAAATGTTATTAATTTTGACGACATCCGACACACGTTTGCATTAAGGACAGAATTACGACGTATGTAGACGATATTCTTATTGCAGAAGCTAACTGGTCTGAACACAATCTGATTCTTGAACAACTGTTACAAACTTTTCGTGCACAAGGACTTACAGTTAATCTTAGTAAATCGCACTTTGGCAAAACTTCTATAAAATTTCTTGGACACGTAATTTCAGCAGAAGGCATTGCAACTGATCCGGAAAAACTTCAGGCTCTACGTGACATTCGTGTTCCTAGGCCGAAGAAACAACTACGCAGTTTTTTGGGCTTAATTAACTTTTTTCGTAAATTTATTCGTCATTTTGCTTTAGACACACCTAGATTATGCCAATTAACAGGTAAAAACACTATTTGGTCTTGGGATAAGCAAGCACACTCTGAATTCATGATCCTGAAACATGCTTTGTTGAATGCACCACTGTTATCGCACCCAGATCTTACCAGAAATTTTTCCATTGCCACTGACAGTTCCAATACCCCTTTAGGCATACACATTTTCCAGGAAATTGAAGAAGATGGTTGTACAGTAATTAAAAACATCGCATTTGCAAGCCGCATTCTGTCACCTGCTGAGCGCAATTACTCCGTTACAGAATTGGAAACATTATGTGTTGTATGGGCTTTCACGAGATTTAGGCACTTTCTTTATGGCAGACATACCACCGTTTACACAGACCATAGAGCTATACAATTTTTGCTTTCAGCTAAATTTACTCACGACAGATTAAGCAGATGGAAACTTTATTTACAAGAATTTAATTTTACGATTGTCCACATTCCCGGCACACAAAATGTTATAGCAGACGCACTATCGCGTTCTCTCGGCAACAATCAGCAAGACGTAGCAACCAACTTCTGCAAAACAAATTTCAGTGTCATGTACATTCAGCAAGTTGCATTTGAAAATTTTATTTCATCGTCATTACAGGACATAGCACAAGAACAAAATAAAGACAACGTGTGGAAAGAAATTAAACACCTTTGGCAAGATGGGAAAAATGTGACGATTAGGAACCACTACACCGTACGCAATGACATTCTGTTTCGCCGCTCTCATCCTGACAGCAACAATTGGTTATTATGCATTCCTGACGAACTGGTTAACAAATTAATCTGGTACACTCATTTAAGTTACGCACATTACGGAGCAAGAAAATGTTTTCTTATACTGAGACAGAACTGTTATTTTACCAACATGGAGAAACGTATGCGACGAGTTTTAGCGTCTTGTAAAATTTGCCAGAAAGCTAAATCAGACACCACTTCACATATTCCTCCATTATATCCCATTATACCTGTTAAATTAAGACATATGGCCGCAGTAGATATTTTTGGTCCAATTCCTAGAACTAACAGAGGTTTTTGCTACATCTTTGTCGCTGTTGAGCTCACTTCAAAATTTGTTACTTTCACTCCATTACGCAAAGCTACTGCTAAAACTGTTTCGAAAGCATTTGTAAAACATTTTCTATTTCATGTAGGGCATGTGATGAAAGTAATTTCTGACAATGGATCACAATTTCGATGTGGCGTATGGATACGCATGTTACGAGCTAGAAACATTTCTCCGATCTATATATCCAAGTACCATGCTTCTTCGAACCCTTGTGAACGGTTAATGAAAGAAATTGGTAAGCTGTGCCGAATATACTGCCACAAAAGACATATTGATTGGGATACACACATACTCTCATTCCAAGATGTAATTAATTCCATTCCAAATGAATCCACTATGTTATCTCCGTCTGTTATACTGAAAAACGTTGAACCACCAAACAAAATTAAAGAATTAGTAAACTTCCCTACCTGTCGTCGACTAAGACACCACGAAATAATTGACATTGCGCTGAACAACATCAAACGTGCCGCAGAGCGCCGGAGAAGACAGCAAAAACAGGTTTGTAGACGCCGAGACTTTCACGTTGGACAGAAAATATTAGTACGTACACACTATTTATCCAGCAAAATAAAAGGTAAGTGCAGTAAATTTGAACTTCTATACGCAGGTCCATATCGGATTCGCAGCATCCCTCATCCCAATGTTGTACACGTCGAAACTTTGAGAACTAGAAAATCGAAAGGCAATCACCATATCTCAAACATTAAACCGTTTATTGAGTGAAGACACTTTATGATTCAACACACTATGATGCCATTTACTAATGCAATTATATTCACCTGACTAATTACTGATGGTTATCGTATTTTTCTTGGCAAGTGCCCGGCAAGGTAAGGTTAGCAGGTCGCTTTTCTTGTCGTTACACATCAGACCGTGCACATTTTCCACTTTTTTGTGTGTATGATTGTATTCCAGTTTTGTTTGTATGCACTGTGAAATAGTTAAGATATAACACACCAGTTGACTTTGACATATTTTTTTTACCCTATGACACCTCAAGATCGTGACTGTTTTACATTTTGCTGCTGCATTGTGATATTCTCTGTACATTTTGGCTTTGAACACTGTCAATGTCTTTGACATATTACGTTTTCTGTCATGTTAGGCTGTATGGTTATTTGTGTCACCATAAACCAGTCATTAGTTAGTGGGTATATGATTTAAATGCAAGACATTAATCTCTGTCATCAATTTCAGAAAGAAATGATGCGTGTAAGAAATAAATTCAACAGAAATGGGAATTTCACCTACGGAATAAACGAAAGGAGATGCAATAACTTTATGAGGAAGAGTAAATGGATCAGGATTAACAAGCATTAACAAGAATATACTATACTCATCGTAGAATAGCAGTCTTAACAAATTTTTTCTTTCAGAATACAAGGTGATTGATGCAGGCTGTCAGACAGAACTACACATCTTAGTTTTAGTGATGAAATATGCTAGAGATAAGGAATAGTTGTGTAATGAGTAATGAAGTGATTTTTTTGCAGATGATAATGAATGCTGATGAATAATGATGAAGGATATGGTATTATGAATAATGAAGTTTTTCTTTACAGGTGATGATAATAATGAAGTTATGATAATGTGGATAATGAAGTGATGGATAATGAAGTTTTTTCTTTACAGATGAGGATAATGTTGAAGTTACGTATTTATGCTATGTAGTTATTTAAGTATTTGTTGCAGTTTGTTTTGACAGCAGGTGTTATATTGCATAGTAGGATGACAGAAAGTTTTGGAAAGGACAGCTATGGAACACATTTTATACACATTTCACTACCTGTTAATTCGAAGTTCACTACTTTTCAGCATAGTGTGCGTTTCTTCTTTCAGGTCAATAATCCTGTTTGTATTTTTTCCAGGAGAAGCTTTTCATGATACTTACTAAACCAGTTACTTATTATACCTGTTCTAGTACTTGCATTTTTTTTTACCCATTTGTGTTTATCATTTATAAATGTGATCACATGTACTGCCTTGTTACATAACCTTGCTACAGCTGATTCATGACGAATGACGTTACCTATCCTCATTTGCAGCAATAGGTCAAAAGCAAGTAGAGTTATGCCTCAGCAATTAATTATCGATCCTAACGCAATGCATTGCTAACAAAAAAAAATGTATTACCAGTCCCAAATAGTGATACCAGTTTGAGAAAGTTCTGAGTAATGCTGATTAGCTCTGAATAGTATGTCACTTGAGTAATGACCTCTTAATGAGACAAAAATAATATATAAAAATAATGCTTTGTAACTGGCTAATAACTGCCACTGTTTATTGTAATGAGACTACTTATAATGCGCATGATTATTAATGCTATGACTGTAATTAACTGATTTTAATAATGAATTTGTAATGATCTGAATACTACTGAATGAGGAACACTGTTTATTGTAATGAGACTACTTATAATGCCCTTGATTATTAATGCTATGACTGTAATTAACTGATTTTTAATAATGACTTTGTGATGATCTGAATAATACTGAATGATGAACAATGTTTTATTCTATTCAATACTTGCTGGCCACTGAGTGCCAATAATTAATGTCACTCGATGAATTGTTATTAATTATGCCATTAATTAGCTCTTGTTTTCAATGTTCATACTTTGTAATTCGAAATGAATGTGACTGTTTAATAATGCTTTGTAATTAGGAGAAGGCTAATAATTCTTACTATATTGGAATGACAAATAATTAATTAACGATGCCATACTTTGTAACTGGAAAGGAATGTGACTGTTTAATAATGCTTTGTAATTAGGAAAAGGCTAATGATTAATACTATTGGAATGACAAATGATTAATTAACCATGCTATACTTTGTAACTAGGAAAAGAAGGTTACTGATTCTATGTAAAACAATTCATGAACATTTTTCTGTAATGCTACATACTTGGTACAGAAATGTTCAATAACTGGGCTATGAATGCCACAAACTACTAATGAAGACTGTAATTGTCAATATTATGTGACTTAATGTCCTTCACCTCATGAGCTAACTACCCTGAATTACTGCAATGTCCATTTGTCCTGTTTATCCTAGTGATCATGGAGCACTATATTTGGTTTTGCACTAATTCTACATTGGTGTGCCTTGTAAGAGCGTGGTGTTGACACGAAATGCTGTCCACCACCGTGAGCGACGAAGACGTTATTATGGTCCCACTGTTTGGTGTACCTAGTGTACTGCCAAAATGAAAACATGGAATATTATTACGACAATTCAGTGTCTTGGCTACGCTGATAAATTCTGATGGGAAAAGAACTTCAAGTTGTGTCACTTGGTGTTGTACTTCTGTGGAAAGATATGGACTTTCAGAACAGCTGTGTGCAATCTAAAGTGCTACAACCATGATGCAATCCTTCCCTTTCCTATCCTAATTCTTGTCACATAATGAAAATCATTTTTTTGGTAACATCATTTATGTTCGTGGGTTATACATTTTTTTCGATTCGCTGAACTCCAGTGCGAGTACACTTATGTCACTGGTCGACATGATTTTTTTGCCATTATGTTTATTTGTTGTGAAAATGCTAAAGACATTTTTTCAGTGCGTGTGCACTTTGGACATGATTTTTTTTGCCATTATGTTTATTTATTGCGAAAATGCTAAAGACATTTTTTTTCGATTTGTTCTGAAGTACAGTATATGTGCACTCTTGTCTTTTATATTGTATATACATTTTTTATTTTTTGATGATATGTTCTGAACTACAGTGCATGTGCACTTCTGTTAGGTGTTAATATGTTTTCTATTGAACTTCAGTGCCCGTGCACTTTTCTCATGTTTCAATATGATTTGTACTCATTCTGTATGATCAATACTTCAGTGCGTATGCACTTATGTCATTTCTTACTCATTGTATGTTCTCAACTCCAGTGCATGTGCACTCATGTCACTTGTCATCAGGATTTTTTTTTGCCAGTCTGTTTATTTGTTCTGAATATGCTAAAGAATTTTTTCTGTGCCTGTGCACTTTGTTATCTGTCAAATAATTTTTATATACAGTTTTCTGATTTGCTACTATGTTTTGTACTCATATCTTGGCTTTGTCTGAAATGTTTTGTACTCTGTGCATGTGCACCACGTTTAATTCATGTATCTAAACATTCTGTAAGTTATACAAGTTGACTAATTAATGAAAAATTTTGCCGCGCTTGGCAAGTCCAAATGATTCACCATCGCTGCCAAATTTTTGCCCCCCAGTGGAGGGTTATGAAACACGTATGTAACGTAGCAGCGATGGCGAGGCATTGCAGCGTCTCTGACCAGAGAGTATGCGCTTGACCGCGCGAGTGTTACGAGCAGTACTCTGTCAGTAGTCGTCGCAGTCAGTAGCTCTGTTCAGTGGCGTGCTGTAAGCTAGTAGTCGTCATGTAGAGGAGTACGCTAGTAGTCGTCATGTAGTGCAGTACGCTAGTAGTCGTCATGCAGAGCGGTCGGTCAGGGGTAGCAGCCCAGTGCGGTTGTGTGATGTAGTCTGTCGGTATTCTGGTCAAGATGCTGAATGAGGTATTGTTAATTAAGGTAATCTTCAGATAATGTAAAGTTTATTTATTGTAATTAATTTCCAACAAGTGCCCCAATAATAATTTTGATTTCAAAAGCAATTTTACAATAAAAAAGTTTTTTTATTTTTTTTTAATTGAACTAACGATTTCGTCCCACTTCCCTTAAAGAAAAATTTCAAAAAAAAAAAAATATTATTATTTGCAATGCAGTTCCTCCAAGCTGTGCTCAAGAATAAGAGCAGAAATTTGGTTAGCAGTTACAATGAGGTAAGAAATTAATTCTGATTGTTTTACACAGGGCCAAAGACCGATATTTCGGTGTAATTGAATTAACATTATCGGTGAGATTTTGTTGTCACTGAACTGACTTTAATTTTTTTGTGAAGAACTTATATTTGAGTCAGATTGCTAATTTTATTTAATTGTCATTGTCAGTAGATTCCATTGTGGGGAGGTTACACTTAGCGCAATGTCCATTAGCATTTCTATATAATATTTTCATTTAAATTATTGTGGGGAGGTTACAGTGTGTGTGTGTTTATGTGTGTGTGTGTGTGTGTGTGTGTGTGAGAGAGAGAGAGAGAGAGATTGAAATGTCATTGTTTGGGTAATTGCTACTAAATTCTCATGCTGCAGAACTATTTAATTTGAAGTAATATTTACTATTACATGGGGAACCTTACATGTTTAACTGTAATATTTCTTGTCGTTAAGTAGGACATCAGCTTAACGGCATTTTTTATCCCTGGCAATTCAACAGGATTGAGGGGCGTAATGTAAACATTACTTAGTCCTATAGCCTGTAGGATGTTTTATCTCTGAAGATACTACACGGACCAGCCGGAGTGGCCGTGCAGTTCTAGGCGCTACAGTGTGGAACACAGCGACCAGTACGGTTGCAGGTTCGAATCCTGCCTCGGGCATGGATGTGTGTGATGTCCTTTGGTTAGTTAGGTTCAATTAGTTCTAAGTTCTAGGCGACTGATGACCTCAGAAGTTAAGTCGCATAGTGCTCAGAGCCATTTGAACCACTTTCATACTACACGGAAGTAATAAATTTCAGGGGATACCTCCTCATATCCTGTCGCACGTCCTTTTGTCCGTCGTTCTGCAGCTACTCGACTTTAAGAATTCAACAAGTCGTTGGAAGTCCGCTGCAGAAATAATGAGCCATGTTGCCCCTTGGGCCATCCATTATTGCGAAAGTGTTGCCAGAACCTCTCGATTATTTCACGTCATAAGATCTGTGTGGCCAATTCTTTCATTCGAATTGTCCAGATTGTTCTTCAAACCTGTCACAAACAATTGTGGCAGAGAGACATGTCACACTGTCATCCATATAAATTCCACTGTTGTTTGTGAATATGAAATCGATGAATGGCAGCAAATGGTTTCCAAGAAATTGAACATAATCGTTTCCAGTCCATGATCACTTCGGTTAGACCAGAGGACCCAGTCCACTCCATGTAAACACTGCCCACACCATTGTGGAGCCACCACCAGATGCACAGTGCGTTGTTGACCACTTGGGTCCATGGCTTCGTATGATCTGCGCTGCATTTGAAGCCTACCATCAGCGGCTTCCAACTCATCTGGTAATGCCACAGTTTTCCAGACATCTGGTGTCCTACGGATGTGGTCACGAGCCCAGGAGAGGCGCTGCAGGCGATGTCATGCTGTTAGCATAAGCGCCCGTCGTTTGCTGCCATACCTAATTAACACCAGATTTCGCAGTATTTTCCTAACGGATACCTTTATTGTACCTAGCACATTGACTTATGCGGCTATTTCACGTAGTGTTCCTTGTCTGTTAGGTCTCACAACTCTACACAACCACCGCTGTTCTCGGTCGTTAAATGAAGACTGTCGACCATTTAATTGGTTTGGTGAGAGTAACGTCTGTTATTTAGTATTATCAGCACACTATTGGATATCGGAATGTCAAATTCCGTGACGATTTCCGAACTGGAATATTCCATGCTTCTAGCTCCAACTTGCATTCCGCGTTCAAAGTCTATTTTAACAGACCCGTCTTGCGGCCATAATCACGACCGAAACCTTTTCTGACTAATCACCTGAGTACAACTGGCAGCTCCACCAATGTACTTCCCTTTCATATTTCGTGTACGCGATACTACCACAAAATGTATATGAATTATATCACTGCCCCAGACTATCGTCACTTCAGTTTACATTTGAATTTACATTGTAATACATTATCAGCAGACACTAAGGACAAAAACGCTCCGCATAAATCACAGCTGGCCACAGTGACGCAAAAGTGTTTGCCTCACGTGGAATGGACAGCGTCATTTGATGACTGACTGACAGTGGGTGGCTGCAGACAATTCACAGGCACCTGCGACCATTGAATGAAGGTTTATGGCCATTCATGTTACAAACAACTTCCCTTGTTGTTGGCCTACAGCCTTCTTGATAACTCAGGAGTGCAGATAGGCACCTAAAGGAATTCTCAGCAGTTATCTCAAGAATATCAAACGTAGTGGTCTTAGGGAAGCTGCAGGCATGGAGGGAAGTCCCACAACATGAAACTGTGTGAGAGCAATAAGGGAGTTTCAAGATTACACTCCAGTCACTGCAAGACCTGAAACTTTGGGTTCCTGTACGAAGACTGGTGGGTTTGTGTGAGCTTCGAATTGAGACTTCTAATGACGAAATCGGTGAGACATATTGAGGAAAAACAATAAAACGACCGACCAGGGGCTACGGAGGGACTGATAATCAATCATTATTAGCTGGAGACCATGGAGTGTCAGTCAATCAGTGAGTAATCACTTGAAGAGCAGTGAAAACTGAAAGGCAACCTTTTCGTTCTGTGGATCGATCAGGTGTCATGCTAACCGGTTTGCATGCTCCATCACAAAAATCATTCTAATTTTGCCTTCAGGTGGCATGTCAGTCTATTGATGACGCAGTTTTCAGGGTTGGAGTCGCATCCTTGCACTATTTCCGATCTCTGTTGTCACATTCATACGTCATAATTCTGCACTCCATGATGGGTCGTCTATTTCGTGTGTGGTATTTGAATCTTGACCAATCTAATTGCTTTTTCCTTGAGTCGCGTGAGCCTGAAAAATTTCTGTTGACGCCGCTCATGAGACTCATATCAGTACAAACAATAGACGCCATTCCACGGATAGCAAGAGTGTGTCAGCTGGCAGATGGCTGCTGTGTGAAAAGGGAACAGGAGTAATTAACTGAGCTGTCGAGAGCGTCACCTCGGGAACGCAGGGCACGAAAGATGAAGATTTCTGGCTGTCATCTAGTTGCCATACGACGTCAAAGCAGATTGACAAGTCATACCAATATCGCATGTTTCCCACACCCACTTGTTACACTAAGTCGAGAGATGAACTGGTGTGGTTAATTCTTCTCCATCTATCTGCTTTATTATCGAGGTGTTTCTACGCCCAGTCAAATTTTCCCTGAGCTTACATTTGTATTGTTGATTTTAGGATGACAGAAATAAAATCAATTTATCACATTCGACTTAATTTCGTACGTATCTGTCACGTGCAGGGGCGACCTTATTTATTCATCAGTTTGCACTAATACCACATTTTTGGAGCCCAACATGGAGCGACATCATTTGCATTTCATTCCTCATGCACTTTATATCATCAAATTGTTAATGCCAAGTATGTGGCCATGGCTGATCAGTTCTGGGATTCAACAACGTATAGATCTACGTATAAAACTGCGTGCACACGACTAGTCTGCATTTCGAAGTTATGTGTTTGGCAGAGGGTTCATAGAACTACTTTCATACTACTTCCCTACCTTTAGACTCTCGAGTAACACGGGTGGAAAATGAACACCCAAATCTTTTCATGGGACTTCCGATTTCTCTTACTTTATTACAATGATCATTCTTCACTATGTACGTAGGAGTCAATAAAATGTTTCGATAAAAGTGGGAAAGATTTGCTGATCGTAACTCTGCGAAAAGGTTTCGCGACGATGCTAAATGAGCTACACCTCTTCAAGAATTTTCGATGTGTTCCATAAGTCCTATACGGTAAAGATCCCATAACGCACAATATTACTCTAGAATCACACAAATAAGGGAAGTGCGGACAGTCTCTTTGATAGATATATGGCACCTTCTAATTATGCGAATAAAACGAAATCCTTGGTTCTCTGTCTCCACAGCATTTTCAATGTGAGGGTCCCAGTTTACGTTGTTCATAATTGTAAATCCAATGCTTTTAGGTGAATCCAAATCGTTTAAATTTGTGTTATTTACCTTGTAACCCAAATTTAATGGAGGAGCTCAGAATTTTTATTCCTTAAGGTCATTTACTACTTTTCGCACATTGCAGATGACTTGCTAAAGTATTATACAATTCGTTCCGATATTCTGACGACTTCGTGAGACTCTAAATGATACCACCATCAGACGGCCACTGTGGTCGAGCGGTTCCAGGCGCTTCAGCCCGGAACCGCGCTGCAGCTGTGGGTCGCAGGTTCGAATCCTGCCTGAGGTATGGTTGTGTGTGATGTCCTTGGCTTAGTTACGTTTAAGTAGTTCTAAGTCTAGAGGACTGATGACCTCAGATGTTAAGCCTCATAGTGCTTAGAGCCATTTGAACCATTTGATACCACCATCCGCAATCGATCTAAGACTGCTGCTAAAATTATGTCCTAAAACTGTTATGTAAATTAAGAGCAGTAGAGAGCTTACAACACTTTCATGTCACTCCAGTTTCACGAAATGACTTTCTGTCAGTTACTTCTAACTGAGACCATTGTGACATAACATCTAGAATCCACACAGCTGATGACGATACTCCAAAGGCATGCAATCTGAGTGGAAGCCGCTTGTGAGCTTTGTATAAAAAGTTTTCAGGAAAAGTAAAATTATGAAATCAACTTGAGATCTTCTGTCGATAGCACTCATTATTTAGTACGAATTGCGTTCCAAAAAGAATCGCATTTTCTGAATCCGTGCTGTCATGTGCCAAGAGATTGTTTTAAGACATTTCGTTAATAAACGTACCAAAACCGTACCGAAAATCGATGTTGATGATTTGGAGCTCTTTCGTTATTGGACCCATACCACTTCCAAGATATTAGGTACAGTTTCTTCGCGTAACCAGCGGTCGTATATGATTGTGAAAAAGGAACTGCTTCCTCAGAATACTCCGAATGAAATGCACTTGATGTACAATTTTGATAAGAAGACTTGCCTTTATTAAGTGATTTAGGTAGCTTATAGAGGGTACCAAATTACTCATGCTGTCAGCTACTTTCGATTCGAAACACTATCGTCGGCGAAATTGTCATTACGCTACAAAGCCGGCCGGAGTGGCCGTGCGGTTCTAGGCGCTACAGTCTGGAGCAGAGCGACCGCTACGGTCGCAGGTTCGAATCCCGCCACGGGCATGAATGTGTGTGATGCCCTTAGGTTAGTTTGGTTTAATTAGTTCTAAGTTCTAGGCGACTGATGACCTCAGAAGTTAAGTCGCACAGTGCTCAGAGTCATTTTTTGCGCTACAATCTTAAGATATTGATTTCGTCTTGCCCTGATATAAATTACATACAACCACTTCGTAGATTTTCTGCCAGATGTCAAGACAGTGAAACTGCGCGATGTCTGGAGCCCGGAACACAAGATGACGCGGATGGAACTTGTCGGATTAATTCAACCATCGGAAGAGGCTACACAAAAAATATTCAGCAATAATAGTAGTATGTTAGTAGTATCGAGAATAATATCAGGTGGCGAATGTGTTTTCTTGCCTGTCTGGGTGGACCACTTCAAACTATCAGAAATCAAAAACATTGAAGCCAACATAATACGTTGACCTTACTTTTGACTGCTTCTGGATGTATAATAAATAGCTCTTAAATTTAAAGTTCTTACAATTTTATATCACAACAACATGGCAAATGACATAGAAGCTTTTATTGGCCTCTGTGTGCCTAGTTTTGAAGTCCACCTCTTGGTGGACTCTCATAATCCCAATTAACACAACAATGGAAAGTAAGTCTTACTAGATTTTATTTATATACTAAGCTCTGATGCGATGCAAGAGATCCAAACTTTATGGAGAGTGATCAATACGTGTTGCCGGTGCAAAAAGTTAAAAAAAAAGGTTTCGAAGAACTGTGCCTCAGTTTTATCTCGTTCCTGTCCCTCCCAGGATGTCATGAAAAAATTATTTACTGTTATTTTAACATATTTTGAATCTCGTTCCTTGTTGGAATGTCGACATTTATATCAAAAAGTCATTTCCAACCTTTCTGGATGTAAAATCCTTCTGGATGTAAAGAGGCTACACTTTTCAAGGTGGTTTTCTTATCTTTCATCTCTGAAGCTACTTTCAGTCAAGGGCAAACTGTATTGTTACTGTTATATGAAAACTGATTTGAGTTTGTACAAAAGTGAGCTGTTGAAGAAGTGTTTGTATGGGTTGACACAAAACCCATACAACTGTTTCTGGTGCTGTTTATGGAATTGTCTACTGCAATTTGTGTTAGGAGGTAAGCAAACTTGGATAATATAAGTCAGTTTTGCTGTTGTCACTTAGGGGGCGCTAGGCGTATGGGTACTGATACTGGAGTCATTGATACTTTAATATGTACCCACTTTAGTGTGTCAGTTGTTTTTCCTCTCTCAACCTGAGGGCCAAAAGGTGAGGCAAAAGGTGCTGTAGGTGGTCACTACAGAGATGAAAGCAGCGACGAGGCTCAGTCGCACAGTAATCATGCCCAGCAGGTTGGCCACGGGGCGTCCAGAGGCCACCTGCCGCGCCAACAGCAGCAGCTCGCAGTGGGCGGCGCCGCCCACACGCCGCCCTTCGAGCAGCAGCTCCCAACACAGCTTCTGAGAGCGGATGGCTTCCGTCTCCACACAGTGGGCAGGCACGACAAACAGCGTGAGGTGAACTAGGCTGAGAAATATACTCAATTTCCCTTGCCACATACTTATATTACTTGTACCTATAAACGATAATTGCGTTCCAAGTAAGTAAATCTGAACGGTGGAAAACAGTGAAACCGATATGAAGTATAACACTAGAAAAACCTCGTGAGCAGAGGCAACCAACTCCGACAATCTGCCAAGTTTTGCATGCACTTTTGCGAGAGATCGCACATAGCCTGGTACACTCCAAAGCAGTCTAGGGTGTGATTGTAGATTCCCTCTGAACACAGACCGTTCCTTTACGGAGATGTTGCTACAATACACAGCGTCATTTCTCATATCGCGAATGCAAACGTTAAGAAGTGACAGTCTGTGTCTGATCACAAACTGCAAATTTGCAAATCGCAAAAGTGATAACATGGTAGCAAGAAAACTGCCCACAGTAAGCGCTACACACAGGTTATGGTCCTGCTCTTTACTAATTGTGAACATTGGTGTGTAGAATGAACAACAGTAAAAAAATAATAGAACCAATTGTAGCTTTACTATCATCCCCTCACATGTGTTCACAGGACCGATATGAGTCATCAGAACTTTGTCACATGATGCTATCAGGTTAACAATTGTCTCGTATTTTTCTGTATTGTTCCAAACATCTTGCACTATTGAAACGAAGGCCATTGCCAACAAACTCACTATGGCGAAAACAAAGATGACGTTCGCTACAGAGAATGTAGGTAATGGTCTGCAATAGAAACGCACGATAACATATGCAGAAATCATATGTGATATGCTGGCGAAGGTTACTGTAACCAAATCCGATTTTAATTTCTTCAGTGATCCAGTTTTCATATCAACCGTAAATGGCATCAGTCCAAACAACTTGCACATGAAGTGGAATGGCTTGGTGGCCACTAAAAGTTTCTTAGTATTATCTGGCAGCAATATGGCACATTCGTTCACTGACATCTCCTGAAAAAGGAAGAAGAACAATAACTTAAATGCACAGTACTGATTTTTCACAATAATATTTGTTTCATAGTCAGCAACGAACTGGCTTTCAACTTTCTAGGCCATCCTCAGAGAAACTAAACAGGTGGGTGACACAACACCAGCGACAGTTTATAGCAGTACAAAGACTTTTTCTCCCAATGCGAAACACAAACGCAATGAATTTAACAAATAAGCATTGAAGAAACATACTTTATGTACTTTATACTGAAATATTTAAAGTATAAGAACGTACAGATCGAAAATGATACCAATTGAGAATTGGCATGAAGTACTATGTTATAGTACTGGATATACAAGAAGAAGAGGTTCAGAGTGGTCTAAGGAGACAGTAGAAGGTCGGAGAAGAATAACAAGTAATTTGCAGCAGGTATATTACCTGAAGCTATCAAAAATATTTACTGGCTGCTGTTACTTAGAACTTATACAGGCAGTCACAGATGGTAACAAAAGTACACAGTGGGCTCTTGATTGCCTAATATATAAGCCACAATATTATCTATCTTACAAAATTCTTACTAACTTTTTTTAATTCCACCTCTATATGTACAGATAAGTTACCATTAAAAAGTAATTTATAGCTCCCAATAGCTTTTCTCCTACAAAAGTCTGTTAATGTTTTTCATTTCTTAGTTTCGCCTATGACCCCAACAATAAGGTTCTAGAAAGGTGTATTCATTCTGCGTGTGGGCCCACTTTTAATGAGGCAGCATGACTGGTTAATTGTCAGCTGATACACTAGCGTTTTCATGACCACTATAACACTGTAGACGTATATTTCTCCAGATAGTGATTTAGATGTTGATTTAGATGTTGTAAACTTAATAGAAATTGCCGCAGATGTTCCCAAGTGCCGATATTCCCGCAACCTCCCCCCACCCACACTTAAAACATAACGGAGTTTTACCCCCACAGAAGAGTATTCGAATTACGAGAATTGTCCGTAAAAATCAACATACAAGAAGTGAGATATAAGTATGCTGAGAAACCATGATGTTGTTTCAATGTTGTCTGAAACTACAGGCACTGGTATACTGCACATCCCGTTCACCTGACGTATCTAAAATTATAATCGTATGAATTGGACACACAAATAATGATATAGGTAACATGAAGGTAATAAAGCTGTGGATTGGCAAAGAAATCTACTCCAATCGACCGAATAAGGAAAAGAAGCGAGTAGTGCAGCATTATTCACAAAGATATGTAATCATTCGGGAGTAAACTTTAGTTAAAGTGAAATGCCTGCAGAAAAAAGTTACGATACAGAAAAGGAAACGATGTGCTAAGGATAGATTCAGCACACATAAAAGTAAAAATAACTTCCAATTAACTTAAAAGCTAAGATGTCAACATTAACAGTGTTAAGGAGACATCAGTGTAAACGCAAACGAAAGTGAGGATTTGTGGAAAAACTACACCGTAGACCTCTACAGGGAAAGGAACTGTTCGCTATGTGAATACAAGAAAATAAAATAGCTACGCATTTGGACGGCTTGAGAGATCCATCATTAATATCTGAGTTTGAAAGACCTTTAGTTTGAAAGACCTTTACAAGACCTGCGATCAAGCAGGTAAAATGACATGATTAACACTCGTTCGGAATTTCTAACGTCACTGCAGGAATTAGCAGCCAAATGACTTTCTAAAGTAGTGTGTGAAATCTGCACGCAAAACCGTCGCACTTTCGGAAGAATATCAGCCACACAGTGCCTAAGTCAGCAAGGGTAAGTTAGTGCGAGAAGGAACGGACAGATGAATCATCAAACTTGCTGACCAGAAGAGTCGAAAACAATTTTGTGGACCTGCTACACAGTGGAAGCAAAACTACGCCTTGGCCAAGTGGTGCAAGACTTTTAGAATTCCCAAAAATAAGTATAACATAGCGAATGGCAGGTAACAACGAATCAGAGTGGAAAAGCAAGAAACACGTGCCTGAGGCAGGGACACAATCAACTTCCCCATTGTTCAAGCTTCAGGGCAGTGAATCAACAAAACAAATAAAAGGAAGGTTAAGGAAAAATGATTTAAATTTGGGACGAAGAGACGTGAGTAACATTTTCTGCTGACATAGCTCCGATCTGTAACAGAAATTTTGTATGTGATGAACTGTCTGTTGACTAGCCCATTTCAACTGGAAGTAAATCAGAGAGAGATGAAGGTATTAAAGAGTAGCAGAAATGAGATTAGGGGTAAACGTAATACCAAAAATTGGTTATATGGTGTAGATTATATGAAAGCTTTCTCTTAAGACAAGTACACTAGTACAAACCATTTCTTAATTTGACGAACAAATTTGTACAAAAGTTTATGGTGAGCATAGCACTTTATGAAGGTGTATCATGGACTGAGGGGAAACCGGATAAGAAGTAAATGGAAACGTTTGAAAGTGGGTGTACTGATGGACGCTGTAAATTATAACATAATATTTATGCTAAAATAAAAGTCATAACATCATACCAAACACTTTCTTATTCATTTTGTGTCACCAATTCCTTCATAACTTTATAATACTTCCTTTAATACCAACATTCATTGATTGTTTTAAGGTAGGGGCCTTCCAGAACCCTCTCGTGCATTTTTGCTACTCCATGCTATCTATGCATACTAGGGTTAATATTACATAGCATGAGTGAATAAAATGTCTGGCCAGTTATGGAAAAAAGAGCCATGATGATCAGTTTATTGACCAAAGATTACAGATTAGATTCTCTTTTGGAAATGATGAAGAGGGCATCCAACTGGGAGGTGACTGTAAGAGAAAGATTGAATAACCAACTGTAGGGTAACAGTCAATGAGTTGCAACATGGAATCTTAAGGGCTTGAATGTGATGGGGAACCTAGAAGATATTGAAAGGCTCCGTTTCGATACAGTGTGTGGTTCAGCGAAGTGTGTGGGTCAGTAAAGTGAAATGGAGAGAAGATAAGAATTTCTGGTCTGACGAATATAAGATCAACAGCAATAGAAGTTGGTGTTATGGGAGTGGGAATATTTACTAATAAGAAGGTATGGCAACGAGTGATTTACACGAGCAATAGTAGTGAACATATATATGCCAATTCATATTCCTACATTTCCGGATTTACACGGTGCCCCATTACAGACTGTTAACGAAGTTCCGATCATACAGAATAGATTTACGCATATGCGAGTGCCTCGAAGACTTCTTGGCCATCAGAAACCAGCACGTTTTGCTCGACGGTGAGTAATCATGAACAGCACGAGTGCCCCAGGAAAGTGTTATCCTCGACATACATAAATTATCTGACTAATAGGGTGAGCAGCAATCTTCTGCTACTTTCTGATGACGCTGTGGTATGCCTGAAGATGTTGTTGATTACCTGTAGGAGGATGCATAATTCTTAGTTCATGTGATATACAGCAGATTGCTGTAGGTGTGGAAAGATGTTAAGTTAATGCAGATGAGTAGGAAAAACAGTTCCATAATAATGGAATAGGGCATTGTTAATTGGCTGCTTGACACAGTCAAGTCGGTTGTATATCTAGGCATAATGTTGGAATGCAACGAGCACTTATGGCGTTACTGGCCGGAGTGGCCATGCGGTTCTAGGCGCTACAGTCTGGAGCTGATCGACCGCTAAGGTCGCAGGTTCGAATCCTGCCTCGGGCATGGATGTGTGTGATGTCCTTAGGTTAGTTAGGTTTAATTACTTCTAAGTTCTAGGCGACTGATGACCTCAGAAGTTAAGTTGCATAGTGCTCAGAGCCGACTTATGGCGTTAGCAGCGAAGGCGAATGGTCGACTTCGGTTTATTGGGAGAACTTTAGGAAAGCGTAGCTTATACGTAAAAGAAACCAGTTACAGAATACCAGTGCAAGCAATTTCTGGGAACTACTCTAGTGTTTGGGGTCCCCACCAGATCAATTAAAAGAAATACATCGAGGTCAGTAAGTTCGATCAACACATGAGTATTACGGAGATGCTTAGTGAGCTAATATGGGAATCCCTGGAGGGAAGAGGACTTTTTTTAATCTGCTTACCACTGTCGGAAAAATTGAGAGATGCTGCATTTTAAGCTGACTACAGACCGATTCTACTACAGCCAACACACATTTCGCGGTAAGGACCATGAAATGAGATTAGAAAATTTTGGGCTCGTAGGTGCGATAAAAGACAGTCGTTTTTCCATTTCTCTTTTTGCGAATGGAATGGGAAAAGAAACGACTAACAGTGGTACAGGGTACCCCCTGCCATGCACCATTCGGTGGCGTATGTATTTTGATGTAGACTTAGATGACACAAACAGAAGATGAGCTAGAGAAAAACATATGAGGACACTAGTGACCGTGTAACTCGTTATAGTATAAAGGGAGATGAGAATCTGGTGATCGTGGAGGATTGGAACGCTATGGTAGGGGAAACATTAGCGGACAGAGTTATCGAAGAATGTAGCCTCGGTGTCAGAAATGAGACAAAAGGTGAACGTATTTAATTGTGCAATTAATTTCAGCTAGATATAATGAATACATTGCTCGAAATTTTCAAGAGTGGGACTTACACTTGGAAAAGGCCTGGGGACACAGGGAGAAAACAGCTGGATTATAACACCATTAGACATAAACACCGATGCCACATTCTGCTAAATATCTGTAATGTACGCTCTAACGTTGTGAATCGCCATTTCTGGGTACTAAACTACTGGCCCTTAAAATTGCTACACCAAGAAGAAATGCAGATGATAAACGGATATCCATTGGACAAATATCTTATATTACAACTGACATGTGATTACAATTTCATGCAATTTGGGTGCATAGATCCTGAGAAATCAGTACCCAGAACAACCACCATTGCCCGTTAAAAAAAAAAAAAGAAAAAAAAATTTATGAAAATTCAAATGTATGTGAAATCTTACGTGACTTAACTGCTAAGGTCATCAGTCCCTAAGCTTACACACTATTACTATTATCCTAAAGACAAACACACACACCCATGACTGAGGGAGGACTCGAACCTCCGCACAGTCCATGACTGCACCGTCCTAGACCGCTCGGCTAATCCCGCGTGGCCCTCTGGCCGTAATAACGGCCTTGATACGCCTGGGCATTGAGTCAGAGATTGGATGGCGTGTACAGGTAGAGCTGCCCATGCAGTTCCAACACGATACCACAGTTCATCAAGACTAGTGACTGGCCTATTGTGACGAGTCAGTTGCTCGGCCACCATTGAGCAGACATTTTCAGCTGGTGAGAGATCTGCAGAATGTGCTGGCCAGGACAGCACTCGAACATTTTCTGTATCCAGAAAGGCCTGTACAGGACCTGCAACATGCGGTCGTGCATTATCCTGCTGAAATGTAGGGTTTCGCAGGGATCGAATGAAGGGTAGAGCCACGGGAGGTAACACATCTGAAATGTAGCGTCCACAGTTCCAAGTGCCGTCAGTGCGAACAAGAGGTGACCAAGACACGTACCAATGGCACCCCGTACCATCACGCCGGGTGATACGCCAGTATGGCGATGACGAAACACGCTTCCAATGTGCGTTTACCGCGATGTCGCCAAACACGGATGTGACCATCATGGTACTGTAAACAGAACCTGGATTCATCCGAAGAAATGACGTTTTGCCATTTGTGCACCCAGGTTCGTCGTTGAGTACGCCATCGCAAGCGCTCCTGTCTGTGATGCAGCGTGAAGGGTAACCGCAGCCATGGTCCCCGAGCTGATAGTCCATGCTGCTGCAAACGTCGTCGAACTGTTCGTGCAGATGGTTGTTGTCAAGCCATCTGTTGACTCAGGGATCGGGACTTGGCTGCACGATCCGTACAGCCATGCGGATAAGATGCCTGTCAACTCGACTGCTAGTGATGCGAGGCCGTTGAGATCCAGCACGGCGTTCGTATTGCCCTCCTGAACCCACCGATTCCATGTTCTGCTAACAGTCATTGGATCTCGACCAACGTGAGCAGCAATGTCGTCATACGATAAACCACAAACACTACAATCCGACCTTTATCAAAGTCGGAAACGTGATGGTATGCATTTCTCCTGCTTACACGAGGCATCACAACAACGTTTCACCAGGCAATGCCGGTCTACTGCTGTTTGTGTATGAGAAATCGGTTTTAAACTTTCCTCATGTGAGCACGTTGTAGGTGTCACCACCGGCGCCAACCTTGTGTGAATGCTCTGAAAAGCTAATCATTTGCATATCACAGCATCTTCTTCCTGTCGGTTAAATTTCGCGTCTGTGGCACGTCATCTTCGTGGTGTAGCTATTTTAATGGCCAGTAGTGTATATATGGCATATCTAAATGTGCATAAACGGGATTTTTTAGAAGTCATATTAAATCTAGTGGGCTTCGTAATAATTTCGCAGTTTATGATCTATACTTACGGAATTTCCAGTGGGAGTTTAATTCTAGTAGTCTTGTCGCCAGTAAGTGATTTACCTCGTTATAGTAGTTTCTATGATAAATAATTGGCTGACAATCAAACATTCATTGCAGCGTATGGGACCGTCACAATACACAGTATTTCTGAACACTACGTATTATTAATTAAACTTTTCACCAATATTTAATAAAGTCTATTGAGTAATGGGACGTTAAGAAATTATATGAAGTACCTAACAGCACAGCGGCCAGTATGCTGGCATACATACGATGTAACTAACGAGATCGATAGTCGTGTCCTCTTCACAACGATAAGCGATTACCTGTGTCTCTAATTACTGACGTCAGAATACACCAACTCCATTACTTAATTGAGCTCAGTTCGTGTGATAACAACCACGGAATATTATCCTACAGCGTTATGAGTCGACTACCGAAAATTGAATTGCTGAAACTGCGTTGTGTAAAGAATTTAGTATTCAGGAAGTTTTTTGTTGTTGTAAGTAGCGCAGATAAGTGACTGTTTTCTACACCTACTTATGCAGTCTCTATATTTCTATCACTTCCTGAAATAGTTATCGCAGCATTGCCCCAAAGAGGGTTCTGTATCCAGTGGCAACTACGAAACTGGCTACGTTAGAAGTTTTTGTATGTGAAGACTGCGGAAAACATGCTGGGAAGCTTCCGAATGTCCACGCCAATGAGGCCAACGTCCGCACACAAAGAATCCTGGACCACAGTTTTCAAACCCACTCTGTTCGGATGTCCTGGGACTAGAGGAAGACATGGTTGGTGCTGAATGCGATTGTCGCTGGGTTGTTTCTTGGGACGATGGTTCACGATATTGGCATTAACCGTAGGCATTTGCAAAATTATTTCACAGGTCATTTGGTTAGGTATTTACGTTTCATGGTTTATTTTTTATCAGTTCAAATTTCGATACCGTTCTGAAAACTGTGAGTGGACGTACGTTATATATGTATTACTAACATTTTGTTAGTAGCTAAGAAGTTTGGAACAGAATTCGATATAGTCACTTAACATAAAAATTACTATAGTGAATTCAGTCCCTTCTTCCACTAGTTTAATTTCTTAAGTGGTTTGTATCGTGTGTGGCGATTTCGTTCATATGACGTGTACGTACTTTTTTTCTACGTAGCACATGTCGTTTGTACACCAAGGAGGAATGTATTATTCTGTTCATTTGTTTCACAAGTCGGTGGTATGAAGTGGTATGTAAATACTCTCCTAGATATCTTTTTCCTAGTCACTGGATTTCTTATTTAAATGCATTAATGTGACTGATATTCTACAGCCACTACACGATCACACAATGCAGTACACCAATTTTGTCTGCACAAGTTGATAATTTCCAGCACTCTCATACGATATTCGTCATCAACGATCGCTTTTATTGTTACGAATATTATGTACGTCCTTCTATGGACGAATTTTTTTTATGAAGTGTGAAGCTGGTGCTACTTGCGGTGACGCTGTTCGATGTTTTGTAGTGACTGTTATGATTACAAATCGGGATTCACATCATCAGCACACTTTGAATGTCTATAGGTCGGGTTGCTAAAACACATTCACCATCGCTGGAGTATTACAGATGATTTTTCAGACTCACGTTAAGTTTACATTCTCTATGCTCACTGTTTACCACTACGCTATTGAAGTAATTGTGAACTGCCGTCGTAACTGTCATTTCTCATGTTGAGGGTGGTTTTCCTTGGTCTGCTTTCTGTTATTGGCTATCTTGTGGTGCTATATATAAAGATTTTGACAATTTAGTGGAAAAATATTATTCTTTCTTGCCTTATCAGCTGCTTGCCTTGTGTTCTGCAGTGGGGTAGTGTACTATAGTGTAGAAGTTGATTATTTTTTCGTGTCTCTCGATGTTCATCACGAGTTATTTGAAATAAAATGTGTATGTGTGCGTGTGTGTGTGTGTGTGTGTGTGTGTGTGTGTGTGTGTGTGTGAATGTATGTGGCTAGGTCCTCGCGTCGGGTAGACCAGTCGCCGGGTGCAAGTCTTTTAGCTGACACCACGTAAGCGACTTACATGTCGATGAGGATGAAAGGATGATGAAGACAACATCTAGCCTCCGAGCAGAGAAAAAGTCCGACCCGACCGGAAATCGAACCTAGGTCCCTCTATAAAATAAATAAAATAAATTAAATAAAATAAAATAAAATATTAATTATTTTTATCTGTCTGATTGGCTCTCCTATGAGTCGTCAGGTTTTGATTATTCGGTATCAGACGCTTGACAATGGCTTTTTCGTAAAGGCAATGTTACTCGTAGTTGACCGTGAAATAAAACTGAAATAATCGGACTTCGTAATTAAATCGTTTCCAAAGACTGCTGCGGTAGGTGCGGACTCATAATCTAAATCTCAATATTACAATAATTTGCCAGCCATGCCAAAACGTCGTACAGAGGTGATTGTCTACTAAACAAAAAATTACACAGTTAAATCAGATATATTCAATGAATAAGCCTACAGTTCATAATCCTACTTACTTTTATAAATATAAATTCTTTACAGAATCGAGTGCCTAGTATGGTTGCAACTCGCAGTAATTTTCTATATCATGAAATATGGCGGTGTGCCAGACAATTAAACTAAAATACGTGCTTCTCGCACCACTTCAACGAGAGCTCTTTTTTCTCAATCAAACATACGACTAACGAAAATGTACTTTTGTTTTATCAGCGACACAGCGCTGCAGTTGTGTGCCATAGGCTTTATTTATTTGTCACTGATTATTTATTTAATTAATATCTCGCGTTTCCGAGGAAACTCACGCTCGGCATGCAAATGTGCCTTTATATTGCCCCCTGAATTGCGAGGCGAAAGGACACACCTGCAGGCGAGCAATTCACCTAAAGGCACAAGAAAATCTAAGTTATCTACAACTATTTACATGACTTACATTATACTGTATATTATACACAAAATTTGAATGACGCGCGTGCGCCGAAAAAGTTCTTATGTTGGCAAAACAGAGTGCGCGCATGCGCAGAAGCGTCTGTGTAACTACGGCACTGCCGTTATTTCGTATATTTAGATCACGCGGCACAGTATTGCAGTTCATATTGTTCGTGTGCGCGCGCATTTCTTAGTCGTTGCACAAAGAAAATATTCCACCAAGATTACATATGAAGACTACATTCTATGACAGGTAACTTAGTTTTAAAATTACAATATTTGTTATAATACAATACAACTTTAGATTGTTGAATGTTCTTAGTTACATAGCATTGCAATGAAATGCTTCAACGAAAAATGTTCTGTTGTTTCAGGTGCGTTGACCTATACACATCGCGTCGTTATTACAGTTTATATTCATCTACTGCACAGTACAGTTTCACAGGTTAGTGTCGTCGTGGTAAAGTTTTTTGATCACAGTAACATCGCTGTATAACAACGTGATTGATACATAAGCATGTCCATTTCCTATTTCCATTATAGTCGTTGTGATGCAGTTCGTTGTAACAAAAAGCATTGCTTATTACAGATCAGACGTGACCCGTCGAGTAATTAGTCCATATGCAGTTCGTTTTCGATATTCCGTGGAAGCTTGGTTGCAGAACCTCGGACGGCACATAGCTGGCGTCGATCCTTGGACAGTCCAGGTAAGCGTGTCCGTCACATTTCGAGAACATTTCATTCCCTGAAGTTCCAACCAAAATTCTTCCACCCGTCGTGTTGTTTTCTGGACAGGCACTTTGTGTCCATTTAATCCAGTTAACATCTTGAAGTTGGGTACTGTAGTAATGTCGCTAGACGATGCACGAATTATGCACTTCACATATTCAGTTTTTTTTTTTAAATATAGCTCACCTAAATGTTCGTGGTTACTCATCGAAGAAATCGTTCATCGCGTTAACAAAGGTACGATGCATCATGAATGTCATTAACAGTTTCTTTCACATAGGTTTCTGCGTAGTTGCAGACTTAGTAATGTACGTTAATGTCCGTGAATAGTGGTTCACTACGCAATTTTTTTTTTTTTTTTTTTTTTTTTTTAAAAAAGGTTTTCACATTTTGGCACTCGTTATCGTTCAAATTTTCACACAGTAACAGTTACATTATACATCAGTTTAAAAAAAACATAAGTAATAATACATACACACGTCACATATTTTCTTAGCATAAACATAATACAGTTGCACATAAACATGTTTACATCATCATTACATAGCTATAGGTTATTACATTGTGTCATATTTGATTACATGAATTGCAGATATTTACATCCTCTTTAGCGGTTTTGCTGGGATATTATCGATGTTTTTTGTGATGTCATCTGAAATTAAGATAGGTTAGACACAACATTCATTACATCAGTAGGCAAGACCAGGCGTTTTCACTACTCAATAAATATTCAAAATAGTAAGAGAGAGAAAATGTTCGATTCCTCGCGTTTTGTGCGTGTGTGTAGTGTGTCTGTGTGGCCTTGACTACTGGTAGATGCTTTTCTTGCTGAGAGATGTGCGTCTAATCTATTTCTCGAAGTAAAAGATCGCTTCACAGATGACGTCTGTCGGTTCGTCAGGTGTCATAGCAAGTCAGTGGTACCTACAGTCACAAATATTCCGTGAAAAATTTATATATCATTCACTGCTACGTAATCATAAATTTTACTTTAATATTCAGTCTTCTCGGTGGAGCCGCGGCGTTGAAAGAAAAGTTCTTCTGTCTTCAACTGCGTCACTGGAACCGCTGAAATGAAAATTTCTATACTACTTATAATCTATGTTGTAATTTGTTTTAGTTCTTGCCACACAGCAGGTCGTTGAGATAACGGTACGTTATATGTCTTATGGTAGAAGATCTTGTGAGGCTTAACTTCAATCTTGTACACATACGTGTTGATAACACCTAATCGTTTGGTAAAAACTTGTAAATATTTGGATAACACTTCCTGTAGTTTTATACGTTCATGTACACTGAGAGCTGTAGCTTCACTTATCTTATGATCAAGCAATGTTTTCAAGTCCATTAGCTCTCTGTCAGATGAGTGTGTTTGCATGTGTTGAATGTCTTTGTTAAGTACTAACTGAACCTTGTACCCTGTACAGTGTTTGTCATGCTTTAGAGTTCTCCTGTCCAAATCAATAATAATTACACTGCCTTTATCATTTAAAATACATTTACCTTTGGAGAAGTCTATAATGCAGTCCTTCTCGCTCATAATATCTATTCCTAATATGCAATTTGTCACAAGGTTTTGTACAACCAGGAATGGCCATTGTACGGTTCCATTACCTATTTTAACGTTTACAAAAACTTGCTTCGTAACCCTACATGACTTATTACCTAGTGCAGTAGTTATTTTACAGTTTTGGGCAGGAAACTCAGGCACAGGTTCCAATTCACACATCTTTTTATAAAAATTAAAAGATAAAACGCTCACAGCTGCACCTGTATCTAGGATAATAGTAGTTGGAATCCCACCTACTACACCAGTAGTGGATGCTAAAACAATTTCATTTGTGTTTAAACGACATTGTGTACTGTCTTGTAAAAGTTCATCTGATATATTGTTATTGTGGTTGTATCTTATAAATAAAACAGGTAGTTTTTGTTTAGAATTACTCGGCATATCATTATTCTGTTGTTCAAGTGTGGTGTCAAATAACTGATTAACATTGAAGCCGCCCCCCAAGGATTCTTCAGCCACGACCTGGGGCAAAGTAGTGACTGTTTCTAGTTTGTTGGATTATCATTTGTACTAGGTACTGACACAGATTGAGGTTGTGCATCAGGTGTCATTTCTATTATATTCACATTCGGATATTGCCTATTATGATCTCCAAACTTTTGCGGTTGTTGTTGCTGTTGCGCATTATAACTTACCTGTCGGTCGTAAGGTATGCTCCAATTTTGACCTGGTGACTGCTGTGGTAAAGCAGAGTTTGAATGAAAGTACTGATCGTTACGAGTCCAACCTTGATGCTGTCTTGGCTCGTAGTTATTATTATTTCTATTTCCGTTTGTGTTTTTGTTATTACCTTTGTATCCGTTGTTACCGTTGCAGTTATTACCGCGGTGCCTTTTGTATGGATTGCCGCATGAAATGTTATTACTGTTGTAACTATTGTTCGTATTGGAATACGCGTGTTGATTTTGATTTCCGTACTGAGACGGCATGTGAGTTTGCTGTTTTTGTTGTACCGCGTATCCAACTGTGGGCGCGCCAGAATTGTGTTGGCAAGCCTGCATGTTTTGCATACCACTAGTGTAAACATTGTGGCTGCTGTTTTGCCGCGCGAAGCGCTGATCTTCAAGTAACATGTCAACCGAATCTAAAGCTGTTAAAAAATAATCTGAATCGTCATCCGGGATATGTAGAAGTTTTTCCTTAATGTTGAAAGGCAATTTGGCCTTCAACGCTCGGAGTATATCACGTGTTGCGACTGGTTCGTCTAAAAAATGTCCCATGTTCAAGTATTTTTCAAAATATCTGCGTAAGTTACCATTTTTACTGTTAAAAGTTTCAGGTTCTAAAATTTGTCTCCTGAGTCGCTCCTGGACGGATTGCGACCAGAATTTGTTCAGAAAGGCACGCTCAAACTCACTGTACGTGGTACATACGTCAGCTTGACTGTATGCCCAGACAGCTGCATCGCCTTGGATGTAACCGACAATATATGAAATCTTTTTCCGGTCACTCCAAGTGCGTGGAAATGCGTTACTAAAAGATTTAAGAAAAATCACCGGATGAATGGTTCGTTTCTCTGGGATAAAAGCCTGAAATTGCCTGTGTTTTATTAAGCTTTCTTCTTCCTTTGCATTATGATATGGATTTGTTCCACTGTAATTACTGCAATGCTCAGCTGGCGAGTAATTACGATAATGTTGCCGTGGTTTACCATGATAATAGCTTGTGTTTGTGGTTGCACGTCGTGGTATGTGTTGTAGTCGTGGTGTGTTTTGTTCTTGTGTGTTTGTGGTGTGCGGTATGTGTGCGTCATACTCGAATGTATATTGATTTCTGAACTGTACATTTTGACTGATATTTTCGTTACATTCAGACTGTGGTTGATCGGTGAATTGTCTCATGGGTGCAGTGACGGATTGTACTGCGTCACTAATCAGCTGTTTGTTATTAGTGATGTATTCCGCTACGGAGTCGTGCACAATTGTTGGTAAATTTTCACGTATGCATCTATCAAAATGTTTGTCTTTGTTCTCTACCCAATCATGAAATTCTTTATTAATATTTTGAAAATGAGCTGTGGCATCAGATTGTAAGATGTCAGTCAGGTGTTGTTCAACATCGTCAAATTTATTCTGCACGTCAGTAATTCGTTTTTCAAGGTTGTCATGTACTGAAGGATATGTTTGAATTTGTTCAGTAAGAACTTCACACGCGACATTAAGGTTTTTTACTTGTGTCTGTAAAAGTGCTACGTCAGTTGTAGTCTTTTCTTGTCTGGTATTAAGCTGTGAAAATTTAGTACTGAGTTCAGTCATCTGTTTGGTCAGTGTGGCGTCTATAAGTTCCACACGCTTACATAAAGTGTCATTACTTGTCTTGAGTGCTATGAGATCAGATTTGATTCCGTCATTTTGTGTCTTTAACTGTTCATTTTGTGTCTTTAAGGTTGCCATGTTTTCCGCGTTCTGCATCCTTAAGGTTGCCATATTTTCTGCGTTTTGTTTCATTAGCATTTGTAACATGTTGGCAATGTTTACTGTTTGCAAGGTCTCTGCCCCCGCCGCGTCATTAGACGTGACGTCATGTATTAACATGGGCTCTGACTGAGACTTTGAAATTTTTGTGGTGGACGGCCTATTGTCAAAATTTCCGTTGACACTTGCGTCAATATTTGATGTATCGTCACTACCGGTTGCTGTCGTAAAGTCATTTTCTAACATTTGTCTCTCGTCCGAGTCGGATTGCGTCTGAATAGTACGTCTTTGCTGTTCCATTTTTGCGTATTGTTTTCTAGTTATTACCATGCCACACGTGCTATATATTTCAAGAAATTAATGTTTGACACTGGTTTTAAAATAAAATGCAGTTGAGCATGAATCGGTCGTAGCAACAATGGCTGTCTGTTAATTTAAAAATATAAACTGAATTTGAGATTATTGGTAATGGCTGCTGGCCATGTTACATGATATCGTACAGAAGTCGGCCATATTGTACACTCGTGTATTGGTATTGTTGCATACGTTATTGTTTAAGGAAAAATACTGAGAATGGAATTTATCACTGAAACTGTTATGCGGAAAAGAAACACTACAGAATTTTACTGAAAAGCTAATACACTGAATTATACGTCTGGTCAAGCCTGCTAATGCAAAGATGCTGCGTCTTACCTTATTTTGCTGGAAGCTTCTTTGCGTCTTCCCGCAAAATTTTATAATTGGCAAATATCTTCTGATTTTTTTTTTATTTCTCATATAGTCAAGTCCAGGACCAGAAGGTTGATTTTTCACATGAAACAAAGAGAACAATGTAACAAATGACAAAATAACAAGTCCGACACGCAGTCGCCAATATAAAATAAATAAAATAAATAAAATAAAATAAAATAAAATATTAATTATTTTTATCTGTCTGATTGGCTCTCCTATGAGTCGTCAGGTTTTGATTATTCGGTATCAGACGCTTGACAATGGCTTTTTCGTAAAGGCAATGTTACTCGTAGTTGACCGTGAAATAAAACTGAAATAATCGGACTTCGTAATTAAATCGTTTCCAAAGACTGCTGCGGTAGGTGCGGACTCATAATCTAAATCTCAATATTACAATAATTTGCCAGCCATGCCAAAACGTCGTACAGAGGTGATTGTCTACTAAACAAAAAATTACACAGTTAAATCAGATATATTCAATGAATAAGCCTACAGTTCATAATCCTACTTACTTTTATAAATATAAATTCTTTACAGAATCGAGTGCCTAGTATGGTTGCAACTCGCAGTAATTTTCTATATCATGAAATATGGCGGTGTGCCAGACAATTAAACTAAAATACGTGCTTCTCGCACCACTTCAACGAGAGCTCTTTTTTCTCAATCAAACATACGACTAACGAAAATGTACTTTTGTTTTATCAGCGACACAGCGCTGCAGTTGTGTGCCATAGGCTTTATTTATTTGTCACTGATTATTTATTTAATTAATATCTCGCGTTTCCGAGGAAACTCACGCTCGGCATGCAAATGTGCCTTTATACCTCCCACGTCATTCTGCAGCGTTGGTGGCTCAGCTATGGACACTGACGTTACGACATGGAGTGGACTATTGTAACAAGGAGCGGTAGTTTATTAGTACTTGAAATACGGCTGAGAAGTTTAAATTGCTGGAGAAGTCTGACTGTAATGACACTCTTCTCTCTGTCGATAGTAATGAATAATCAATACGAAAACGTCAAAACTCTTAATTGAAATTCTGTGTGTCAGGAGACTGGTAGTGTTACTCTGAGTCAGCCGGCCTGGCCGGCGGTTCTAGGCTCTTCAGTCTGGGACCGCGTAACCGCTATGGTCGCAGGTTCGAATCCTGCCTCGGGCATGGATGTGTGTGATGTCCTTAGGTTAGTTAGGTTTAAGTACTTCTAAGCTCTAGGGGACTGATGACCACAGATGTTAAGTCCCGTAATGCTCAGAGCCATTTTTTGTTACTCTGAGGGAGAGTGCACGTGCTTCCAAAGAAGTGTTGACACTCTAGTCTACAAGTAAGCTGGTTGTGATGCTTTGTCAGATAAGTCCGCGGCTCCTGCATGTTTTCCTACCGGAGTGTGTGAAATTTAAGACAAATCTCTCAGAAAGTGTGAATGTTGTTCGACGTCTGGAAGTTGTCAGTCAGTTACACAAACAGTTCCATGAGTATGCCATTTTCTGAACTAAAAAAGGAAGATACTGAAGTCTGAAAGAAGAATCCGAAATGTTTTATCTGCTGTCCATAGAAACGTTTATTAAAATTTATGAACAAGCACAAAACATATATCCTCATATTTGAGAAAATAAACCAATTTATCTAAAACTACTTCATTGGATTTGATTCAGTTTAGAAAAAAGACATATTCCAAAAGCACTAATTAAATCATGTTTTCAGAGGAAGACATACGGACGATTTTGGAATGGTCACAGACAATGAATTTCAAATACGCATTGCACACTTCTCGTGTTAATTCTATTTCGTGTTGTTTTGAAAGATAATCTTCTTCGCAAACTATCTTTGACCTTTTATTTAAAAAAAGATTTTTGTGAGACGGAGGTTTCGAATACAACCACAGATAGGTCAATAAGAAAATTCGGACATCAAACTTCACTGTAGTTTTGGTTCACAGTATAAATGCAAATTGCATTAAAAGCTTTTCTGATCATAACAAAATTACGAGTGTTATTCCAAAAGTAAGGTCCGATTGATTGCCAAATTGAAACCACAGTGAACATCAGAAATGTTTTACTTGTAACAATTAGCTACACCTTTCAGCTACTTCTCTACGTAGTCGCCGTTCTGACTTAGACTTTTGTCATAGCGTTGTACCAACTTTTCAATAGCCTCATCATAGAAGGAAGCCGCCAGTGCTTTCCGCCAATTCTCCACGCTGGCCTACACCTCGTTGTCTGTGTCAAAATGTTGTCTTCAAAGACAGCGGTTCATGTGACCAGAGATGAAACTCAGGGGGAGACAATTGCGGACTGTATTGTGGGTAATCTAACATTTCCATTTGAAAACGATGCAGGAGCATCTTCATTGCCCCTTCAGAATGCGGCTGAGAATTGTCGTGAAGACGAAACAGCACGACAGTTATGTGATGTTGGCTGCATAGCTTCAGGCGAAATTTCTCACCAGGCCCTCGTACTTGGCGGCAGACACTATTTTCTAGACATCTTTACGCACTCACTGCGAGCTCAGAAATGAGAAGAGCGACGTGATGCTAACTGGGGTTATACTAGAGACACTAGCCAACACATCTGTGCAAAGCTTTATCGGATTTTCATAGTCGTTTCCATTTCGCGACCGATCGGACCATACTTTTGGAATAACCCTCGTATATGCAGTAAGACGCCCGTGGGCGCGGAAAGTAGACACTTTCTCGCCAGTGAAGAAAAGAAACACTATCAAAATTATCCACTGCTCATACTCAGTCGAGTTATTGTAAATTTTTGATATTACCTGTCTTCCCCTACAACTTAATCCTTCCTCAGAGTTTCGAACATCTTGCACCATATGACATTGTCGAACGCCTTTCTTCAGGCCGACAAATCCTATGAGAGATTCTTGATTTTTTTCAGTATTGCTTACATTATCAAGCATAACGTGAGGACCGCATCTCTGATGCCTGTACCTTTCCTAAAGCCAAACTGATCGTCATCTAACAGGCCGTCAGTTTTCATTCCCATTTTTCTGTATATCATTCGTCAGCAGCTTATTCATGAGCTGTGAAGCTAATTGTGTGGTTGTTCTCACACTCATTTGCCTTGCTGTCCGTGGAATTGCGTCGATTGTATTCTTCCCAAAGCCTGATATCGCCAGTCTCATACATTACTAGTATATATATATCAACTTCAACAGTAGTTCAGCGACCACTTCCCCCCATGACTTGGTGAATTTTATTGGATGTCACCTGCACCTTCTGTCTTACTTGACCTCGACGCTCTCAAAGCTTTTTAAAATTCTTATTAGATTCCCTTCCATATCAATTCTAATTTCTTCTTCTATCGCATCATCAGGCCAGACCAGGGTCTACGAAGTGGTGGGGGGGGGGGAGGGGGGGAGGGGGGGGAGGGATGCAAACCGGAGTACCTGCCCCGTGTGACAATTTCCAAACTCATATTCTTGAAGAAAAAATGCTTGTTTCACAAAGCGCCTAGCATACTGAACGCTTTGGTGTATCGATTATTCCTATGATTTTGAAAAGTGTCCCAGTAGGTTTTTGAACATTTTTGAACAAATTCTCAATTGACTTCAGACAGAATCATAAGCTTATTTTTGAATGCGTGTATAGTGTACTTGATGTCTCCGCCAGGGGAATCCCCGTCGCATCTAGAAATAAAACACTTTCCTGCGGACAAAAGGGGGCGGGGCTATAAGAGCTAAACCGAGCGTATGAATGAAATGTGAAACAATTTCCTAACATAAAGCTTTTTGCCTATAGTAGGCCTAGTGGACTTGAATAATGTACTGTCGTGTTATTGATGTAAATGAGATACATAAAAATGACTATTTGTGGCAAAACAGTGTCGCTTATGTGGCATGTGTTAAACTGCTGCAACATTAGCAACGCCATTTCGTTTTGTCTAGGAGACAGTGACAAAATAGATGTAATCAGTTTGACGAACCGCACCAGTCTGGGATACTATTCGTATTAACAGCTTTTTCAGAATTAGACAACGATATTTGGAATTTTTATGTGGCAAAACTATTGACGAACTTCGATGAGGTAATAGACTCTTTCTCAGAAACGAAAGCACGCCGTGTAACGCCTTAGCAAGATTAAAGAGAAAAAAATGCTGGGACTTAACGATTGAATAAATGTGTACTGACTTACCTGTCTCTTGTCTGTACTGGTTTTATTGTTCCAATATTTACTTTTATGTCACAAAAAAGAGAATATTATTAGCTAATAGGCAATAAAGAGGGCAAACTTTCTGAAGAGTTCTTATTCTCCCAGTCACAAATAATCCCACCCAACATCAATTGTGCATCATTTTAAGGAGGGGTGGGGCGTCAGACCGGCCTACTGGGAGCAGGAGAGGCACAACATGACATTTTAATCTCCACTGTCCTTAACATAGGCTTAATAGCATCCATACACGTGTTTGGATTCCACAGAGCGAAATACAGTGACATGCCATAGAAGAATGCTGTGTGAAGACACTTTGCACTAGGATTTGACACACTAAAGACTGAATACCATATCTTACATTTGCTCTGTCAGATATGATTTATATATCAAAGTATTCAGAAAGATTTGCGTTACAAAATGAAAAAGTTTGGAAAAATCGCCTTTTTTAAATTTTTTGATTGCCTGTCTCGAACGGTCGATGGGGGAGGTGGGGGTGACATTGTTTAGTTTTGTCAACGTTCGGAATTATCGTAAATCCGGGGCTCACTGAAGAACAACTTTTTGAATCAGTCTATTCGGATTTTGTTTCGGTTTCTTCTCAGCAAACAGTACAGGAGCCAACATCAATTACTAACAATAAACACATAGCTGTTGCAAATCCAGCAAACACGAACACGTAAAGTGTTTAGATAGAGTTGCTACTAAGCATAGAAAAAAGTGTAGAAAGAAACATTGAATCAGAAGAAGAAATACGTAAAGATATCAAAAGCACAAATAATGAACTGACATCTAATTCGGAGAATTCAGGAAACACAGCGAAATCCTACTGTAGAAATGTGACAAGAGGTTAGTGATGACTTAGAACTTGTTGTTATGACGCTACAGATCATACTACACTACCTCGAAATTGAACAAAACGATTTAAAAACTACACAACGGAAAGATATAGAAGAACTACTCGCAAAAAGAAATACCTGTATACCGAGTGCAGTAGTGTCGCATCTCACAAAGCGTCACGACCACGTAAGTATCGGTGTTGAAATAATAAGTGAACAGGTTGACACATTGAAACGGTCCTCTGACGAGCAACAAGAACAACCATTCAAAGAAAAGAATGTAACATCCAGTATCCATTCACCTCATGGAGAACAATATATCAAACATGTCACTATACCAAACTGTTGAAAAAACCGCTATTATATCGAGTAACATAACCAGAAACTCACATAACATTTTTCTAGCTTTTTCTTCACGTAGAAGAAAACGTAGAACATTGAAACAGCAAAAGAAAGAATCAAGTAAGAATAATGAAAGAACAATTTGTAAATAGTAAAAGAAAAGGCAAGTCCGATTATCTTTGTTTTTCTTATTTAGATTTTGACACTTTCTGAATTTGTATGTATTCGTGGTATTTATGAGATATTTAGGAGTGCATAATTTCATTCGCAGTTGAAATATTGAATAGCCTTGATGGCATACCAAAAAAGTTTAGTCGGTAGTGAAAGGTTACAGTTGCGATTAAAATCATTTCCATACTGTCAACTTAGGTGGTTATTTCCTTACACAAAAATGTACTTACGCACCAAGTATTGAATAGTCCACGCGCTATTATACTGAGCGTTTCAGCAAAAGAATTACGAAAAGGAATGACAATCTGCATTTCCGGCATTTTCCTACGTTTAAAAGTAGATAGGGGATCCAGGATACCTTTCTGAATACATCGACTGGTGGCCGATGCTTCCCCAAGCCATGTGTTAAATTTTTTTTTATGTTTCTTGGATCAATGGTCTTCTCCTATTATCCTTTTTAGTCGATATCCCAATGTAAATACACTGAAAGTAGTTTCAGGTACTTGTGAATTATGGTTAAGAATGTATGATTCTCCTAAAGAGTACATTGCGTTTCAGATAAACTGAAAATTTCGATGTCACACATTTCGAGACAGCGAAAAAACTGGAAGCGGTTAAAGAAATTGTTACAATTTTACAATGAAAAATATCCCGTAGGGAAAAATGTAAAAAAAAAAGGTGGCATTCCATTGAAGTACGACCGTGGCACATACGTAACAATAAGTAACAGGAATGTGCTACAGGACATTAACTTCAACTTTCGGTAGTAAACAGTGAGCCACTTCACACAGAACGTACCGCTGCTACAGCACTATACTTCGGTCTCTTAAAGAAACTGCGGCACCTTGCTGAACGTCTTAGGCACGGCGTTAATGTGCCCACCTGCCACAGAAATCGGAATTGTAGTTTCAGTAAACTTTTTTTTCTCTATATAAAATTTTAGGAAGTGAAACGTAGGTTGGTGAAACAAGTAAACCAGTTTGAACGCTAGTGCAATGTTTGGTTTGCAACATCCACAAAAATAAATTACTGCTCTAGTCTGGAGAAAATGACTGTTTGAAATTACCAATAACGTTCACCGAAAATTGGTCTGCTTGCTAACACAAGACATGATACTTCCGGCCACACACTTTGCTAGCAGGAATTCAAGTTGAGATCTGCCCGGACTTAAAAGTGACTTACCTCTTGCTGAGCATGATTATTTTATTTTATTTACACGACAAGTTTCATAGTACCAAATTGAGAAGCAAATCTCCAACGTTGTGGAACATGTCAGTACATGAAATTTCAACATGAAAGTAGTAACAGATAAAATTAAAATGTTTAGAACCCAAAAAAGTCAATTCATAAGTTTAAGTAAACGCAATCAACAATACAACAAGAATCAACTTAACTTATCAAGGAACTCCTCGACAGAATACAAGAAGTGACTTATGAGGAAATTCTTCAGTTTCGATTTGAAAGCGCGTGGATTACTGCTAAGATTTTTTTATTCGAGCGGTAGCTTATTGAAAATGGATGCAGCACTATACAGCACAACTTTCTGCACAAGAGTTAAGGAAGTCCGAACCAAATGCTGGTGTGATTTATGCCGAGTATTAACTGTGTCAAAGCTGATTATTCTTGGGAAAAGCTAATACTGTTAACGAGAAATGACAGTAAGAAATATATATATTGAGAGGCCAATATCTAAATTCTCAGACTCGTGAACAGGGGTCGACAAGATGTTCTTGTACTTACACCACTTATTGCGCGAATTGCCCGTTTGTGAACCAAAAATTTTCTTTTACAATGGGAACAGTTACCTCAAAATACAATACCATACAACATAACAGAAAGAAAATAAGCAAATCAGACTAATTTTAGTAATGAACGATCACGCACTTCAGATACTGTTCGAATACTAAAAATGCCAGCATTAAGATCCTGAACATAGGTTTTCCACGACAGTTTACTATCTATCTGAAGACCTAGAAATATCAACTGTTCAGTTCCAGTAATCATATGCCCATTCTGTGAAATTAGAACATCAGGTTATGTTGAGTTGTGTTGAGAGGCACCCACATGCCTTGCTCATACTATGGCATCAAGCAGTCAGGCCTGCAAAATGAGTGGTCTGTCAAGCGAGTGGATTCATTCTTATTTATCGAGTAACATGAACTCTCTTACTCACAATTAAGTTACAAATTATCCTCCTATATGAATAATACGCAACGGAAACGCATATCTATCAGTAATTTACAGAACTCTGACTGTTCACTACGCACTGGCAATACCACATTTTCTTTTTTTCTCTTATTTAACGGCTTTTATCAACACGTGGCCATCGCACTGAATAAGAATGGCGCACACATTATAAATTTGGGACATACTGACAACATACAATTCGAAGGAAAAGTCCACCAATCTTTTTTCTTTTCACTATCTTATTTATTCCGATAAATTCTATAACCTAAACACACAAATTCTATAACCTACGACAATAACACATGAGACATTCCGCCCAGTGGGCATGGCTTTACACTGGTGATTCTCTACCTTATGGTCTCGTAATTAATTAACCTACAGTGCACTTTCTGGATAGGATGATGGATCTTTTTTGTGCTATATCTCACACTTCGACTCTCACAACCATCGACACGAAACTTTCCTCCAGACCGAGCGGTACAAAGGGAACACGCATAAATCACTACCTGTGCAACTACCTAGCTACTCTCCCATGCAAACCACACATACCCAAATTACATGACATACACCACACTACAACGTGGAATACATCTAAATAAATAGTCACAGCACTATCACTTTCAGATTTCCCACTTCAATTAGTATTTATCGCAGTTTCACACGACACTGCCCCACCTCATAATTCTTCTTTCCTACCTTGAACTCTGCAGATATATGCACGTCTTCCTGTGCAATGCAAGCCAAGTGGCGTTGCTGGATAGACGGCTGACTCACCTTGCTTCTCTCTCAGAGTGTTATAGTTTGAATCAAGTGTCACACGGAGACATAACATGCAAAGTAATATTAAGAGCATATTCCTCTTGCACGCGAGTCCTCAACTGATACCATGGACGAGTACTTCTCTTTATCCTTTATCTCATATTCAGATTGAGACTCACACAGTACTCACCACGTGGAAGTACTCATCTCTAATTTCAAGTCCTGCACACGCCATTTCTTAAATATTTCAACTTATTGTACACATGCTAGTAATTCAGCTTAACTTAAGCACATGGAAGTATTTCAACTTATTGCTACACGTGGTTTCATTGTGACGGTCGGTCACTTCTGAAGATTACTACGATCCTATTAATATTACCTGCCTGACATTTAATTCTCCCCACAAAAGTTCCTGAAATAGAGAAATTATTATTTCAAACTACTCTTAAATATTCCACATGCATACCATGTCTCCACTCTTTTGTCTTTACGGAGCACACCTAAGACAGTTCTTAACAACACAAGATCCAGCGGCAGAGTGCTGAAACATGGCCGTTCTTCAGGTTCTCTCGCACCTCTGCCGAAGTGGGGGAGCACCTTGCTACCGTATTGGTCAGCCACATTTCAGGCGCTCAAAGCTCAGGTAAATTTTATCTCTTTGGTCCCACCAAAGGTGGCCAAAGGATCGTCTCAAAGATGAACATATATTCACATTCACTATCTGCGGTTAGCAGACGACCATACATTCATTCATTTCACAGATCTCACCAAACTGGATGTATGGATTTATTTTGTGGGAGTGCACATGTGATCAATTAAATAAAGAAATTGTCATTCTTTCTCACACTGGTATCCCGCTTCGCTGTATTAATTGAAATTGAGTTATTTTACAAAAAAAAATGTGTTGTTCTGACAAAAATAATGAAGTATGTTGTACCTATTTTCAATGTCGGGCGGTACTGTACCCTTTGACCACCAGCTACCCATGCAGAAAAAAATGGCACGGTACTATCCTTGCAATGCAAGGGTAGGTCCGAACATTTATTTAAGAAAGCTGTATGAGAACAAACATAGCAAGTCATCAAAATAACCAGTAGGAGACCTTAGCCCCTGGTGACCCCAAATAGACGACCAAATGCTGTTACTTTACCAAATTATTGACAGAGTTGTTGCATTATTGTACTCTCCACAATCTGGAGTAACGTACACATACAAATTTACAACAATCCACATGACAAATAAAACATTACATCATACAATTAAAATATTATGTTGAGATAAAAATTTGCTTAGTTACTGGGATCTTCGTTATTTTTATGAGTAATCCAAACTTCACTAATTGTATGACAAATAAAAAAAATACTAATTGTACTCATGAAATTTTAAATAGCTCACCGTCCCAGCACAGAACAAGTAATCCGACATTCATAAATTTGATTGTAATAATCTTTTACACGGCAATGTCTAAAAACAAAACAAAATCAACAAAAGAAAAAATTGCTTATACTAGTTCCATGTATAATGTCAGGCTCCATACCATTACTCTAAAATATACATCAAACGTACAGAGAAATAAAACTGAGAAGAAAAACAATGATATACACCACAAGTTTCATACTGGTTACGTAAAATAGTTCATCTAAGACATCATGTCATACCTCATTAACTATCATCACTTAAGCAATTGCCACCACTACTCGACTGTGAGTTTAACCTTATCCTTGTCCACCAGTACAAATACCAGCTGCTGAGCCAGTCAGTCCATCAACTTTGATCAATACACGCAATAAATAGTTAGCAATAAGTGCTTGAATCCACCAGTAGCTCTCGTATCTTACTCTACTGCTCAATTCTCTGTTGTTACACATTTAGACGACAAGAACTTGCATTTCGACTGGCCTTCATTACACTTTAATGTGAAATATCACCACTGCGATAATGCAAATAAGTGGCTTCAGTCAACACACCAACAAGATCATTACTGTCCTTGACATCAAAATGCATCAGTTAATTCCGATATTTGTTGTGCAATGCAAACTCTTGTTCCCTGTGACAACCTTACTGACCAATGCAACAAGAACTGCTATGTTAGTATTACGCCACTGGCTAATAATTAAAGCATCATTGTACCAAATATTCTAATAAACATGTTACATGTACTTGATAACCCAGAACAAACAAAAAAAAACACACTAACTATTCTAAACACAAATGTTAATAAAATACAATTACACTTGCTGTCCCTTCAGGAATGAAACATATAAAAAAATTTACACAATTACAAGCACACAGAATCATTTTATTCTGTGATTTTCTTGGGGTCAAAAAAGTTGCTGTCAGGTTCCCTAGAAACACTGTCTCAGTGTCAAAGCTCTCCCATGGTTACCCGGACAACAGTCTTTACGTCACTCAAATCAGCATTTTGAACACACACTGAACAGTAAACTGTATCTCATATTAAACACAAATGTCATAGTCATTCTCAGAGTACCATCCACACGAATCTGGTCGTCCAGAAATGGCCCTACAACTACTATTACCCACGGTTCAGTCCTTTCAGTTCATGGTGTAATTAAAAGTCGTAAGTTCCAACAAACAGCACTTATTCCCACACCAATTAAAGAAATGTCTCCTACTACAGATGCAAATGTCAATGTCCCACTTTAGTTTCTTGCGTTCATACAATAATTAGTCACCAAACGACAACTGTCCTCTTTAAGTATACCAAGCGTCCCACATGCAATTCACAAAGCACACTTAGCAAGTCACTGCCAAAAGTTTATGGAACCCACCGTTCAATGGTCAAGACAAAACAAAACAATCGTCCTGTCTGCTAAAGACAAAATCTTTTCCACCACTCACAACGTGGGAACACCAGTCCTTCACTTTCCACCTTATGGAGACATACGAGCAGTCATCTTGTTTCACGGCTCCACAGTCCAGTACTTGTTAATAGTTGCTGGTATAAAATGCCCGCCGGACTCTGCCGCGCGTCGTCCTTTCTGCCGTGGCGCCGCCACGCGAGCCGTTTAGCAGAAGAAACCACCCGCTGTTGCCTCCGCGGGATACTTTCCCCAGTCGTAAGGGTGGCGGAACTTATGAATGGCAGCCAGTAGTACGTGCGTGTCGCCCCAGGCCGTTGACCTGCTGTAGTAGGCGCGTGGAGTGTACCTCGACCGGCAGTGGAGTGGGGAGCGCACCGGCTCTGTTGCCTCTCCCACGCAGACGTCAGCTTGGCTTACGTGGTATGGGCGCGTTCTGTGTAGCCCCTCAGCACTACGACACCCAATCAGTCAGACCCTTCCATGCATCTCGCAACATTACAGACAAAAGGATATTCCTACATTATTTAAATACTCATTGATTACATGTATGATCTATTAGATACATTGGTAATAAAAGAATCTTTGTTCTAGAAAACATAAAATTATACACCCTAGTTTTCTACACATACAACATCAACATTTATCGCTTTTCTATATACAGCCCACACTTGTGCTATTGATTGTACCTGTCGTCCATCATACAAAACATGAAAGTGTTAAAAAAAAGGAATAAGAAACAATCTATACAACTCATAATTACAATATAAAATAGTAGACTACTCTAACATCCTATCACAGAGAAATTTTAGAAACTGTTGAATCTAAAGCTACAATATACAAAGAATCTTTGTGCTTGTGACAGACTGAAATTAATACCCCCTGAAAGTGTTCTAACAAAAAAATAAGAAATAATCTACACAGCTCTCAATTACCTACCACATGTTATTAAATAGTAAACTACTTTAACATCCTAAGACAATAAACATTTTAGAAACTGATGACTCTAAATCTACAACATACAATGCACCTTTGTGCTTGTGACAGACTGAAATTAGTATCTCTTTATATATTTTACCTTTTCATTATATATATCAACATTCCTAGGACATGTATGTACCATCCACATGACGTCAGATCCTGACCTGCCATCGAGGTTCATCCAAATCAAACAACAACACAATAATGTTTTAGTTATGGATTGGTAGCATCCCCTTTACAGGAGTGTGCGCATTGATCACACTACCCTATGACTCTCACTCACCAGATATCACATTTTCCTTCTCATTCGATCCATTAATACACTAACAGAATAGGTCTAGAAGTCAGCTAACCTTAACACCACCACACTCACGACAACATACCATACCTTTGCTCCGTTATACTCAACCACATAACACATAAAGCTGTTTCGGAGATAGCTTTCCAGTCTCCGAATTCGTCCTTTCACTCTGGCACCTCTCTCCATCGGCTTTCCTCTGCATTCACTTTACCGATTATTCATCCTGCTAAATATCAACTTAGAATTGCGACATTTCATGTAAGAACAAAAAATACACAAATTATTCATCCTGCAAAATAACTGTACACATTCTTGGTACCGTTTTGATTAGTTATACTGGTACCAGGCTTCAACAACAATAACAACAAAAATAATTTTTTTTCATATAGCAAATGTCATGGTAAGAATTAGATTTACACTTATATTACATCTTACGTCAGTATTCCACAACGTTCACCATCTGGATCTCATACTCCCTTTCTGTCCTTTCACGTTGTGCAGTTGTCCTCATCTCTTCGTTCGTATACCGGCTCTCCGTCCGTCGATTACTCCATCATTTCCTGGTCTTCCTTCGCCATTCGCTTCAATCTCGATTGCAGCATACACAGGCCTCTCTGTAACATACCTCTAAGACATCTCCACATTATTAGTTCTACTCACCTTTATTTACCACTGTTTCATCACGTCGAATCTCTCTTTATTAATCACACAGCTTCACGTCGCTTCTCTCCTTAAATATCACCTTTATCCACAATTATTTATCACGTCGCTTCTCTATCTACCATCATTATCCACTCTGTAATCATCAAATCGTTTCTGCTTGATCCTTATTCATATGACAAAAAATACGTACATACACCACTCTGTCGACTCCTGTTCATGACTCATTCGACCAGTCTGTTCCGTCATACTTCCTGACATCCCGCCTGAAAATTGTTATGTTCGATTTGACCCTGCACAACGTTACACACCACAAATAAATACACTGACTATCTACCATAAATTGCCTACTTTCGATCTGTCCTTAACTTTTCCATAATTTGATGTTAGAAATGTGATGAAGCCCACGAGATTCTTTTCCCTTGATCGTCTCAATCAGTACAGCATTTTCATGGACAACCCGTCTCACTCTGAATGGTCCACTATACACCGTAAAGAATTTGCTGGTTGGGAATCTGTGCTTCTTTGATAATCGATGAGTTTTAATTAGAACCTTGTCTCCTACTGCCAAATCGATCTTACAGATCTTTCCTTTCTGCTTCTCCTGCCTATCCCTAGCTGCTTTCTTAATACGCTCTATCGCAACCTTGACAATTTCTGTGTGCCTCTGCTTTCCCGATCGCGGGAAATCTAACAGCTCCCTGACTCGATCTGGTGGTGGTTCATTCTTTAGTACCGTAATTGGTGATAAACCAGTTGCTCCACGTGGTAGCTCATTGAGGATGTCCTGAAAATCTTTGAGAAAAATACTCCCACTTCTATGTTGCCTATGGCAATAGATCTTACACAACTTTCCCAGTTCTTTTACAACCCTTTCACTGGGGTTACTTGCTGCTTGGTATCGGGATATGAACACCGGTTTTATCCTTCTTCTCTTCAGTGTGGTTAGCCATTGTCTGGATCTATATTGTGGTCCATTGTCAGCTATGAACTTTTCTACAGTTCCTACTTATCGCAAAAAGTTTTTAACGATCGCTGCTTCTACTGTCCTTCCCGTCGCACGTTTCAATGCGGTAAAAGTCACATACTTTGACACCAATTCCACTGCTACTAAATCATATCTATATCCTTGCACTGACTTAGGTAGCGGGCCAAACAAATCTGTTTCTCCGAATTCCCTCAATCTACCTGGTACTATCGGAAAAAGCGGTGCTTTGCATGAGATAGTTAACGATTTTGCCTTCTGGCACAATTTGCAACTACCAAGCACGTTCTTCATCCTCCTCTCCATACTAATGAAATAAACTGTTTCCCTTAACTTCTTACAGCATTTCCTTGCCCCGTAATGCTCATAACTAAGGTGCGTGTACCAGATCAGCTTGTTGACTATTTGATTTGATATACACAACACCCAGTCCCGTGTGTTCGGATTTCTACGGTAGAAAAGGACCCCGTTCTGAATTGTATAAAAGCGCGCTATATTGGCATCTAAGTTCGCTCTAACTCTGTCCTTCACCATTCTCCATGACGCGTCTTTATCCTGCTCTTTCGCGATATTTGTGAGTACCGCCCCTATGTATTTCTCGAATGGCACGCCCTGCATGTACAATATATCATATCTGTTCTCGTTTACCTCCTCATCAAAGCATTGACCATGACCTACTGGGTTCCTTGACAACGCATCTGCCACTATATTCTGTGGCCCAGGAATATACATGACCATAAACTGAAACTCCTGTAAATAGAGTGCCCACCTAGCGAGTCGTCTATGGTTAAGTTTGGCCGACATCAGAAACTGTAGTGACTTGTGATCAGTATAGATTCTAGTATGCCTCCTATACAAATAGTATCAAAACTTACTAAAACCCCATACTATTGCCAAAGCTTCAAGCTCAGTTACCGTGTAATTTCTCTCAGCTTTGCTAAGCACTCGGCTCGCAATTGCAATAGGTTGTTGTATTACTTCTCCTCCTTGCTCTTGCTCTTGGAACAGTGCTACCCCAAGTCCACTACGGGAACTGTCCGTGGCCATACAAAACTCTTTCCCTAGGTCTGGATGCCCGAGAAGAGGTGCCGATAGCAGTGCCTCCTTTAACGCCTCATATTCTTCCTGCGCGACAGGGTCCCAATTCCATACCATTTTCTTTCCAGTCAGCTGACATAGTCTGGGTATCGCTGCACCCCCAATCTTAATGAACCTCCTGTAAAAATTGATTAATCCTAAATAGCCCCGTAGCTGACGTTTTGATCTTGGCACCGGAAAACCTCTGATTGCTTCGAGTTAGTCTGGATTTGGTCTTATTCCCTCTGGTGTCATAATGTGACCTAGAAACTCGATTTCTTTTCGTCCAAATTCTGACTTTCCCAAATTCACGGTTACCCCATGTCTCTCCAGTGCACCGAGCAATATGCTTAACGTTCTATTGTGGTCTTCCCAGTTTCTTTCGGCCATCAGGACATCATCCACGTACTGTGTTACATTATTTTTATTTCATTAGGGATGACCGAATTTAGCGCTCTGATAAATGCCGCGGATGATACATTTAACCCAAATGGTAGTTTCCGGAATTGATACGATTTCCCGTAGCACAAGAAAGCAGTGCATTTTCTACACCCACTATCTAACTCCACCTGCCAGAAACTCATTCTCAAATCAACTGAGCTGAGAACTCTGATCCCGTGGAACGTTTGTAGCAATTCGTCAAGTGTCAGCGGCGGATCTGTCTCTGGCTCTATTATCTTATTAATCCTTCTTGCGTCCAAAACTAATCTAATTTACCCATCCTTATTTTCAACACAAACTAAAGGACTGTTGTACGGACTGGATGCTGGTTCGATAATCCCTTGTTGTAGCATGCTTTCGATCTCAGCTTCCACTCTTTCTTTGTACACAACAGGTATCGGGTACACTTGGGCCCTAAACTGTTTATGAGGCTTCACCTTGAATCTATACACAAAATTTCTTATTGTACCCGCAGCATGTTTAAATACCTTTCTATTCTCGTATAAAATTTTCTGCAATTCCCCGTAGACCGTGGTCCCTCGTAAATGCCAGATTTTCTCCCTGATCTCCTCCTCCAAACATTTATGAATTTCCTTCTTCTCTTGTTCGAACCCCGTATTCTGTGCCTTTCTACTTTACCGCCAGGTATAATGCTAAGTGTGCGTTATCTTTAGCGTATAAGCGATCGTCGAATCTTAATGTAATTTCCTCCGAATCTCGTTTCAACTCCATCGAACCATTTCTCATGTTAACGACTGCTTTATATTGGTTCAAAAAATTTACGCCTAATATCCCTTCAACAGTTAGAGATGACACAATCATGAACACTGTAATAAACCTCTTCGCCTGGCACACAAAGTTTACCTGCGCTTGTAACTTCACCTCAATTCCCTTTCCTGTAACTGCCCCTCTCACTGTTGTCCTTTGCAATGGCAACGTTGGCCATGGTTTTGTAAGACTACAACACTTAAACACATCTTCCCTCAAAACACTCATTACACTGCCTATGTCGATGACACAAGGTACGATTATATTATGTATTTCTACGATAATTATTGGGTGGACTTCACTCCCCACATCTCCTATCTCCTCTAACAGATTCTCCCTTAGTTTTCCGTAATCGATATACCTAATATTTACATGGTTAATAGTCCTGGTTTGTACTCGTCTATCATGTAGTCACCTTCTTGTCCCTCCGTCATTGTGACAGTGATTGTCCTGTCGTGAACCCAATGACTGCCTATCCTCACTTCGCCCATCATTTTCATTTTCCCTTCTTCTTCCATCTCTGTCCCATCTTCTATTTCGGTTTGCCGGTCGATATCCCCATGAATTCTGCCCCCTATTTCCACGCCATCTTCCATTTCCGTCATTCCTCTGATTCCATGCTCTCCTGTCATTCTGATAGTTTCTGCCGTTCCTAACCTCGACTCTGTCAGACCTATGAGTCGTGTCGCCGTTCACAATGTTGCTCTCATTACCCAGTTCCTGTAACAAGTGCTGAAATGACGCGGAATCGTCTGAGCCTCTGCCTGCTATCACTATATCTCTGCGCAATCTCACTGGCAACTTCGTTATATAGATCCTAATGAGCTCCCCAGTTTCGTATGGCACATCCAAATACCTATTTCGTCTCAGCATTTCCTGAAAGCACGACACTGGATCTCTTATACCACCTTCGTTACAATTTGGCATAATCAATATGCTTTGCTTATCCTGGTCCTGCTTACTTTTCGACCAGAATTCATTTAAAAACTTGTCACAAAATATCTTGTAGCTACTACAGTCTTTAATAACTTCCTGCATTTTCGCTCTAGCCTCGTCCCTCGAATGGTTACACATAAACTTCATTTTGAAGAGCGGTCCCCACGATGAAGGTAATGAATCTTGAAATTGAGACAGCCACAGGCATGGATGTTGGTAATTATCAGGATCCAGAAAACAAGTGTACGTTTGTACCGACACGAAGTGCCTCCTACATTCTTCTTCCGCATTTGTTTTCCGATCTTGGTCTATACCCAGTTGGGTTTGCTACCTGTTTTATCCAACACAACCGTTCTTCTAACTCACTGAGTTCGTCTTCCTCTTTCTGCCTATTTTCGTTATTTGAATTTATCTTACTCTCCCTCTGCAGTCCACCTGGTGGTGTTCCACCTTCGCTTCTGCACGCTAATTGCAACTGTGCTAGTTCTTCCCTATGTTTCCTATTTGATTCTAATTGTGCCTCTTTAAACTGTAATAGTGACTGTATCTCCTCCTGGTCGGCATAAACCTCTCGCTGCGTACTGTCAGAGCCTGTTTCGCCTCTTATACTGATCTTTTCTATATCTGCACTAATCGTATTCAATCTGTCCACTACCTCCACAACTTCATCCCTGTGTTTATTTAGCACCACTTCCTGCTGGGTGACTTGAGCTTCCACTCTGTCTGATGCCCCTTGTTTATCTGCAAGTAAGTCCTCCACTATCCCTTTGATTTGCTCATCCGGCAACACATCCCTACGTTCTGTAATATCGCTCACTGTTGCACTTATTCGTACCTCCGAATTATTGGCTTTTTCTTTTACGGCATCACATACTTGCTTCACCGCATCCAGATTCTTCTCCCCCTCATCTAACCGATTATTAACTGCGGACAGACGCTCATCGTTAACTGTGTGTAGCTTCCTCATTGCCTCTTTATTTCCCTTATCCATTGCCTCCAGTCTTTCCTTATTTGCCTCCAATCTTCCCTTATTTGCTTCCAATCTTTCCTTAATCTCCCTACCTCTCTCCTTATTATCTCTATACATCGCTTCCAATCTTTCCTTAGTCTCCCTATCCATTGCTTCCAATCTTTCCTTATTCTCCCTATCTCTCTCCTTATTATCTTTATCCATCCTCTGTAAAAACTGCAGTAGCACATTGTCATTTGCTACTTTCGGTGCGCTCACCTCGTTCGCCTGAGAAACCGTAGCTTCGCTAAGGGTAGCTGCCCTTTCACTACATACCTGACCTAGTCCCGACTCGCCCGCGTCGTCGGGAAAAGCCCACGTTTGTGGACAAAGCCCGCCTCATGAAGGATCACCTAGCAGTGGTCCGCTGAACAATTCAGCCCCTTCCGTGTGTTTGCCGTTCTCGCTCATTAACCCAAGGTCGACAGCTACTTCCTGCAGCACTGCTACATTCACCCCAGAATCACTATTCTCCATGGTGACTACACTTTTCGACTGCGACCTAGTTACTACAGGCATTACGCAAAAAAAATTTATACAACGATATTCCAGCCCTGGACAACGTAGCAAGTGATTACATAAAAAAAAAATAAAAATCCTCACCAATCCAGAAAGAAATTGCAAACAAAAAAAATTTTACTCCTTAGCACTATGACAATACATCCCATAAAAAAAAATCTTAACAGCAAACCCTAACAGCAAAATACCCTGGCAGTATCGAAATTATGAGAGGCACCCACATGCCTTGCTCATACTATGGCATCAAATTGTCAGGCCTGCAAGATGAGTGGTCTGCCAAGCGAGTGGATTCATTCTTATTTATCGAGTAACATGAACTCTCATACTCACAATTAAGTTACAAATTATCCTCCTATATGAATGATATGCAACGGAAACGCACATTTGACTATCAGTAATTTACAGAACTCTGACTGTTCACTACGGACTGGCAATACCATATTTTCTTTTTTTCTTTTATTTAACGGCTTTTATCAACACATGGTGATCGCACTGAATATGAATGGTGCACACATTATAAATTTGGGACATCATGACAACATACAATTCGAAGGAAAAGTCCACCAATCTTTTTTCTTTTCACTTTCTTATTTATTCCGATAAATTCTATAACCTAAACACACAAATTCTATAACCTACGACAATAACACATGAGAGATTCCGCCCAGTGGGCATCGCTTTACATTGGTGATTCTCTACCTTATGGTCTCATAATTATTTAACGCTACAGTGCACTTTCTGGATAGGATGGTGGATCTTTTTTGTGCTATATCTCACACTTCGACTCTCACGACCAACGTCATGAAACTTTCCTCCAGACCGAGCGGTACAAAGGCATCACGCATAACCCACTACCTCTGCAACTACCTAGCAACTCTCTCATGCAAACCACACATATCCAAATTACATGACATACACCACACTACAACGTGGAATACAACACAATAAATAGTCACAACACTATCACTTTCAGCTTTCCCACTTCAATTAGTATTTATCCCAGTTTCACACGACACTGCCCCACTTCATAATTCTTCTTTCCTACCTTGAACTCTGCAGATATATGCACGTCTTCCTGTGCAATGCAAGCCAGGTGGCGTTGCTGGATAGATGGCTGACTCACCTTGCTTCTCTCTCAGAGTGTTATAGTTTGAATCAAGTGTCACACGGAAACATAACATGCAAAGTAATATTAAGAGCAAATTCCTCACACACGCGTGTCCTCAACTGTTACCATGGACGAGTACTTCTCTTTATTCTTTGTCTCATACACAGATTGAGACTCACACAGTACTCACCACGTGGAAGTACTCGTCTCTAATTTCAAGTCCTGCACACGCCATTTCTTAAATATTTCAACTTATTGTACACACGCTAGTAATTCAGCTTAACTTAAGCACTCGGAAGTATTTCAACTTATTGCTACACGTGGTTTCATTGTGACCATTGGTCACTTCTGATGATTACTACGATCCCATTAATATTACCTGCCTGACATTTAATTCCCCCCACATAAGCTCCTGAAATAGAGAAAATATTATTTCAAACTACTCTTAAATATTCCACATGCATACCATGTCTCCACTCTTTTGTCTTTACGGAGCACACCTAAGACAGTTCTTAACAACACAAGATCCAGCAGCAGAGTGCTGAAACATGGCCGTTCTTCAGGTTCTCTCGCACCTCTGCCGAAGTGGGGTAGCACCTTGCTACCGTATTGGTCAGCCACATTTCAGCGCTCAAAGCTCAGGTACATTTTATCTCTTTGGTCCCACCAAAGGTGGCCAAAGGATCGTATCAAAGACGATCATATATTCACATTCACTATCTGCGGTTAGCAGATGACCATACATTCATTCATTTCACAGATCTCACCAAACTGGATGTAGGGATTTATTTTGTGGGAGTGCACATGTGATCAATTAAATAAATAAATTGTCATTCTTTCCCATACTGGTACCCCACTTCACTGTATTAATTGAAATAGAGTTATTTTACAAAAAAATGTGTTGTTCTGACAAAAATAATGAAGTATGTTTTACCTATTGTCAATGTCGGGCGGTACTGTACCCTTTCAGTTTGTTAGAAATTGTAAAACCTGTGTCTTACAGCAATTTAACGTTAGTTTATTTTCTACAAGCCTTGAATTTAAGTCATGAACTGCACTTTTTGAAATTGGGTCAATGTTGCACACAACATCCTTTACTACCAAGCTAGTGTCGTCAGCAAACAGATATATTTTAGAGTTACCTGTAATACTAGAGGGCATATTATTTATTTAAATATGGAACAGGAGACGACTCAACAATACTCTCTGGGGCACCCCTCCTCCCCCCCCCCCCCCCCACTTGACTCTACCCCACTCAGACTCTACATCACAGCCATTCTCAATATTTTGAATAATGACCTTTTACTTCCAAGACGTTTTTCTAATGATATCTAACTAGATTACTTTTATCAGCAGATACTTCACAGTTTGTGAATTAATTGGTGTTAGTTCCTTTCAAATCGGGTCATCTAACACAATTTTATGAATTATCTTGTTGTTTACATTAGTTGTGAGGTCTTGAGAAATTTTTAATGGTTTTATCTCTTGAGGAGCAGCACTATGTTGTTAAATATTTTATCTCTGACGTGATAACCATTTAATTTTAGTTCATTCAACAACAAGTCACTCTCTCTATCAATAAAAACATCTAAGTACTATTTCATGTCACCAAAGTTCATGTTGAATAATTCCTCAGCATCTTCCTTTCCATGTGCTTAAAAAGCTGATTTAAACATACCTGACATGAGTCAGCTGGAATGATACTATCTGCAAAGGTAGGATTCTTTTAGTTTAAGCTGACCTCTTTGCAGTAACAAACCTGTTTTCTACTACAGAGTTTATTTCACAAAACTCAAAAAGCAATTCCGCTGAAAAGTGAGGACATTAAATGTGCCTGAAGCTGATTTTGTTCTTAAGTAAAATTTGTTTCAAATCCAGGAGATAAAGTTATTTATTATAGTGTCGAGTTTATCATGTGAAATGTACTTTCTATTGATAGTTGCGAAAACTATGGTATATATATATATATATATATATATATATATATATATATATATATAAGTACATATATATATATATATATATATATATATATATATATATATATAATACAGCTAAATATAAACTGTTTTTTAAGTCATAATGTTAATGTTTGAAGCAAATGTAGCATATTAAAGTTTCATTCACTGTCACACACCCTCCTTGCACATGCTACAAGTGAGGTCTTTTGCCAGATGGTTTCCTTAGTCCAAGCATTGCGTATGTGACGCTAATACACTAGCTGTACGTTAGTGAGGTAATACTACATCATAGTAACCATGTTTTGCATGTTTTAATTATTATGAAATCGAAAGTTTATATTTCAGTAACGCCTTTTAGCTATATTTTCACATACTTCTCCTACAACATGTGATCCAATAAGTCTAGGACAGATGTGGGGAAGAGGTGAAAGAGAAGGGAGAGGGAGAGGAATGGATGTAGAAGGGAGCGAAGAAAAGTGGGGTTGGAGAGAGATGGTTGTGGTGGTGGTGATGGTGGTGGTGGTACAGGGGGGGAAGTGGGTGGAGGAAGATGGTAAAATGTGTATATCTCTCCAGGACAGCGTACTTTAAAAATTTTGCACACCAAACCTGTAGAAATATATCCACATTATGTCAAAGAAGAAACGCAAGTACCACTAGCATTAAGAAGCTAGGAAAACGACATATCCTATAGTCATATGGAAGATCGAACCATTTCTCTGTCAGTTTATTGAAAGTACGAGCCTGAAACTATCTATGAAATTTCTATTTTTTAGTGGCGCCAGTCATTTAAAACGGATCCATCTTTGTGAATAATATATTTAAAAATGTCGACTCCTTCTAGCAAGTCAAGACTGTAGCTATTACTTTTTGTATTCAAAAGTTGTAAGTCACCTACTTTCCATGGTGTGTGTTCGAGAAGAAGCAGACGTTTAGCGAAAGTAGAACTGTACACATTCCCCTCCCTCCCCCCTCTCCCCACAACCCCCATCCTTTTTCTGCCTTGCACCTTTGTGTTATAACGTCTATGTGCACTGATCAAAGTTCTACAGTAGTTTTCCCACAATGACGTTTTGAATGGTAATTTCATATCTGGTGCCGTTTTACTGATTTTAAATATGTACACAGATAAATATGATATGGTTTTTAATGTAACAGTTTTAATTTCGACATTTTAAAGAAGTATAGTTTCATAAACTGTCATTCACCACGGCACACCCTCCTTGCACGCACTAGTAGTGCACACGTTGCCAGAAGCTTCTCTTAGGCCAGACATTGCATACGTGATGCTGGACTACTGACTGTATATTGTGCATGTTTTGTTTATTATGGAGATCAAATTTTATATTTGACTGACTCCATCCGGCTGTATTTCAACGTACCTCTGCCACAACGTGTAATCTAGTGAGTCTGAATAACTTTTTGTATTCATGACACAGTATTACTTTACCCAAGGTTGGTCGAATCTAGGGTCCTCTACTGGACGCACAGCAGTTTCAGGCGCTGTTAAGGAGAATTTCATTGCCCAACAGTGCATCGATGGCCTTCAATTCATTTTCAGTAGGACTCCTGGTTTTGATAAGGTGATCTTAATCCCTTTCACTCCATATGAATTACATCATTCAATATTTGTAGGTCGGAATTATTAACACTGTTCTCGTTTTCATGTAGTAGTCCACTCTTCCATCTGTTATCAGGAGGTGGAATGTTACTCACAATAGAGAAGCAGTTTGGAGGAGTATTCAGTATTGAGCCATTAACAATGTGTATGGAATCCTCAATTTATTCATGAATCTCTTTTGTGTATAGACTGTTAAACCAGACAAATGCACATTATTCCATTGTTGAGTATACCAGTACAAATACATTTATACTGTAGTTAGTATAAATATATGTGCCTTAGGATCACATGCTGCTATTAGTGTGCACGCGTGACGTTTGCAGTACAGCTGATACTTTGTTGGTGTTTGTTCCCGACAGTTAGTCACGACTTTTCAGTACTGCGTTTAGTATAATTACCAAAATTTAGCGGATGAGATGAAACTGTCGTCTTTCTTCTCTTCGCAACTGTTAGGTTATAGAAGTGTCACTATCATGGTATGCTGGGTCAACTATGTTTTGTTGTCTTATTCTTAGCTGTCATTTGTTATGAACATGGACTCATTTTCAGACTTTATGTCTTCAATTTCTTGAAGTATTAGTTTTCGACTGTTCATTTTCTTCTATTACCAATTTTTGTAGAGGTCTTTTCCTGCCATTAACAATTTCTAGGTCTGTTTTTGTATCTGTTGGCCTGTCGTTCTTGCCCATAACGTATCTGTAAATGTAGGATAATTGAGAATTTTCTGAAGTGTCCTTCTGTGTTAAATGAATCTGAAGTCGGAAGTTCTACCGGTCTCTCCATTACAGAAAGACAATGAATTACAGTCTTGAAATGTAAGACGATAGACTCCAAATGTATTGAGACTATGTATGTTATCCTTGTTTCTCCTCAGTTTCTTTCCCATAGAGCTGTTCGTGCTGGATGTTATATTTAGTCCTGTTTTATTGAATGTGTTACAAATCTTTTGAGCTGTTTAATGTAGTAAGTGAGTGTGCCATTTATTTGTTGTTGTAGATATTTTTTGTGCAGTTGTGTTGTGGGTGTATGTGTTTCGTATGACTGAGTTTTATGTGTCTCTGTTTGTTAGTTTCTATCTGTTTGTTGTTGCGTGTTGGGTGTCTCTTCCATTTTTACTTTAACTTTACGGCCTAGTTTGTCTATCATCTTGGTTTTGTATCCATTTTCTACAGTTTTGTTTGACTGTTGGTAGCTCATTGACTGGAGTTTTATTCAACCTTTGTAGCACGTAACAGAAACAGGTTTGTTTGCGTGTTGTGCAATGGTTTGATATTTTTGTATATACGATAGGTGTTCCGGTAGTGATGAGTTTCCTGTACATGGGAAATTATTTTGGTTATCGTGTTCGTGTACTGCAATGACTAAGAAATGTATTTTTATGTCGTTTTCTAATTCTGCGGTGAATTTTACCTGTAGTATGTTTGTATTTATGTCATTGTGCAATTGTGTGCAGTTGGGTGTTCCATCTACAACACGTAGATGTCATTTCTCTAAAGATACCAGAACATTATTCGGTATTTTATGGGTTCCAATACGTTTTCAAATGAATTGTAGTCATTGTGTTTTAGGAAGGTGTTGTCTAGGAGTCCACTGATATATGGTCATATGGAGGCTCTATCCTGTTGTGACTCGTAAAAAACTTTGTGATTAATTTTAAAATACTTATTATCTCTTCTCTATGTGATTTGGGAATCTCATTTCCCCATTCTAATCATCGTTTGATGATGTCAGTTCTGTATCATACCGAAATACGTAAGTGTAATGCATATGTTGCTGTATTCGATTTTTATTTTATCTCATTTTTTGTTGTGTAAGCGAGTGTTGTTTCCGAGTACATAGTGTGGATTCTGAAGGAACTCTAAATGCCAAGATCACCAGCAAAGCTTTTATTAGATTTAGATAACAGGTTTCAGCAAGACTATGTTGCGACCTTCAGGTCTTGTGCTTTGAAATATTATGTCATCTTTTTCCTCAGTACTGTAAGTGCTGTTACAATGCGTATATGTCATTGTGAAACACTACCTACAGTATTGAGGGAAAGATAATGTAATGCTATGAAGCTAGATTCAAAGATGGCAAATTGGTCTTGCTGAAACTGGTTAGCTAAAACTGGTTAATGCTTTAGTAGTGGTCTTTGCTCTTGAATTTTCTTCAGAGTTCACACCATTGCAGATCGTCCCTGTGTTGATACAATGTCAGTAATTGATATGAATACATAGTGGTGCTATAAGTACGTGCTGATGCCTTCAGTTAAATTTACAACTGGCTGTATAGGAATTTCCTGTGTATGAAATTTTGTTAACTTATTTAAAGATGGTAGTTTGTGATTCTTTTGTCTTAGCCATTTCATTTTCAGACTTTTGGACATGTTGAGAGATACTTTTGGAAAGGTCTAGGTAGTTTGCTGGTATCACTGCGCTGTATTACTGGTTTCCTATAATATGTCGCTCTTCAGAAATTTTAGAGTCTCATGAATGTATTCTTCTAGTTCTTTTATTTCCATAACCCCTATGTCTGTTTCTGTTAGGAGTCCACTGTTGTTTCCAAGTTTTTGCTTTATTTTTCTACCTGTTTTTCTGTTGTCTTTTGTTTCCTTACGTAATGTTTGTTTTCCATCCTCTGATTATGTATCTAATTGCTTTTACCAATAGCTCAGTTGTAAGACCTAGATCAAAGTTGAGTATTTATTCATTTCTTATTGTTTTATTGTGTATACCTTTTCTGTTATTTTACTCCCCACTGTCTTATGTCTGTTTTGTGAGCCGACATTGTGTGTTCTAAAGGGTTTCGTTCATATTTTGTGAACTGTAGGTTTGTGAGGTTGAAGTGTCACTTATGAAAAGTGTGTGTTTGTCTGTTGTTTCTAAGTTTAGCTGATAAGTATCATTCCAGAAATATGTGTACCTTTTCTTTCCATTAGTGCTTCTATTCATGATGTTATTTAATATTTCTGAGACTTGTAAAAAGTTTACTGTGTTTAGACGAATTTTTAGCAGACCAGACCTGAACAAACCCATCTCAAAATGTAGAGTATATTTAATATACTGTCCCATAGAATCAACTTCTGCTTTGTGCTTGACATGTTTGGTGGCAAGTGACATACTGTCTACAGAGGCATACACATACTTAAGTATTATTTTTTGGGAAAGATTAATTTTCTTGAACTTCAGAAAGAGTGCAGTCGATTCTGTTTTGCTTTTGGGTTTCAGAATTTGTTGCAGAGCTTATTCAGAAATTCTTAGTATGTCACAGAGATATTCATCTTGTGCTGAAGGTTTCATCCTGCCTATTTTTATAACTAATATGTAATTACAGATATATGATTCTCTCTTTGCTTAACACAAATGCTTCTAGTTCAACACTGTAACACCTTTTGTTAAGTTTCATCAACGTGAACTTGTTCATTCAATTTCTGCCAGATGACATATAAATAAAGTAATACATTTGTAAAATTATAAACAGAGAAATTATACACCTCAATACAAAATACTGATATTGGTGTGGCTGTTATTTTGCTAGTACTACATGTACTTTAGAGATTATTGTATTTACATTTAAAATCTACTAGCACAAATAATATACAGCTTAATGCCACATACTGTCATTCCTGAAGCATGTGTAACATTTGCTATCCGCTGACATTAAGCCACACTTTATCATCTTCAATTGATCAGGGTTTTGCGGCATAGTGTTATACTTATTATGTTAGGTGTAAAATTTTGGTAAATAAAGATAACATAAAACTGAATAATCCTGATCCATTGCAGATGGCTAACTGGAGAAATATATTCACTGTACTATAAATGGTAGAGAGCCATATGAACGACATTATGTGATACAAAGATATATCTTATTTCTGCCAGCAATTTCGTAAGTGTAAATACCATAATCTCAAAACTATATTATGAAACGCAACTCTTCTTTCGTGTTATATGAGAGAAAATAGAACCCACTGAAAATTGTGAAACTTCACTGCCACATGTTTTGAAGATAAAGAAGAGATTTTTGTGGATGTAGAAGGCAGAACTGCATTTACATAGTTATATATTAGGGAACACACATGAACAGACAGGGAGCTTCAACCATAAGATTGTAATTTATTCCTGTCGGTAGGCGCAATTTTTTTCGTTGAGTTGATCGGTAAACTGTTTTCATGTCTTTTACTAGTGTTTCTGTGAATGAAGGTAAGTAATATACGAAGCCTAGTATCAAAACTGTCAATTACATGAGGAAGTACCCACTATAGGACAGATGTGCTCTTAATTTTCTACTGTGAATGGCGTGGACTGAATTCTATGAAATGTTATGCATGTAAGTGTGTCTCATTTTTACCATAATAGAAGTAACATCACTAAGTCCATAATGTACCCCTGAGAAGCTAGACAAGTAATTTGAACATCAACATTATTGAATTGGCGTTACATCGTAAATAAGAGACTAGTCATAATGAAATGTCTGTAGAACATCTACAGCTATGACGGAATTGTTCTCATGGCTCTCACAGCGTGAGTAAAATAGAGTGTCAAAATATGTTTCAATGGTTGATAATTTCATGTATACACACAATGCATATTAGACACAGTGAAGTATTCTTGCTTATGCCACTCATTCTCTTTGTACTACTGCATGGCTAGTGCGAGAAATAGAAACCATTCGCGTTCACAGAGAGAAGTCTGTCAGCACTTGGACCAGAGTTTGAAGGAGATGTGCTTCGCCGCATTGTGTGCATGAAAGTGCTTGTAACACAGTTAGCTAACAGGAGAGATGTGAAAAGACATCGTGAGTGAGCTGCACAAAATGTATCCTATATTATTACATATAAATGGAAGAACTATCAGCAGTGGTCAACTTAATATGTGTGAAAGCTATAATTGTGGTGTCAATAGTGTGTGCAAGAGATAGAAGAAATAGTCACTGATACTTGATAGTAAGTTACAAAGTATAGGAAACTTGATTGGAACCGTAATTATTTAATATTTTCCCGGTGTTAAACAATATGTTCTTGTTATAATGATTTAAATTGTGATCATACAGGTGAAGCGCACGTGGTCATGGTTAGAACTGAATATGGCTAACAGATGCGATGTGTACAATTAACGAAACAATTTGACTGCTGAAAATTAATTTAGTAGTAATAATAATATATTACAATCGATCACTACTTATAAACTGAAGACAAAAATTCCTCTTCCATTAATTTTTCTGTGTCCATCTGTTTAATGAAGAGATTTTCACTTATTTTGTGTTTAATATGCTTCCTTTGGAAAAAGTAACATCGTTAAATTTATAATGGGATCATTTTCCATATGAAATGGGTTTACGATCTTCAGATTTGTCGTTTGTGAGGTATAAAATGTAGTGATAGGTCCGTTAATATTGGTTTGTGTGTAAGATGGTATGTAACTAATTGATTTATTTTTGGATTCAAGGGACGTACTTTAACTTTCGTTACACATCTAAAACTCACCCAACGTAAACAGCGACCACATTGCAGTCGGCGAGTCGTAACTCTCATCCCAGTAGGCTGCTTCCGTTGGTTTCTGTGGCGACATTAATTTTTCCATGGTCTTTGGACGAGGTGGTCTCCTGATAAGTAGACTATGCACACATAGCTTAGTTTTTGTATGGAGTTGTATTCATCACCAAATATACTTACTGATCTTGAATTAATGGGAACTTGATTGTACGACTATGGTTGTTGCATAAAGCACTGTTATTAAGAGAAATAAACATTGACACAAGATATTGTTTCTTCAGTGTATGAGAGCTGTGGAGGAACCTCTACAAAATATATTTTCGAGACAATGTTAATTTGGGATTTTTTATGTTCATGATACTGCCATCCTTCAACTATATGTGCCTCTTAAGCAGATTGAACGTATAGTGACCGTAGCTGATATGCTCTGATGGTCGACTCTCCCACAATAACTGCTCAGAAATGGTAATACACGTCAACTGTATAATCTTTGATCCACCGTACCAACTGGAACTGGAAGTTTGACCACATCAGTTTCCAGCAGTTAGGTAATAATCACTCTGAGAGTAGAACATAACGCTGTAACTCACCATTACAGATAAGTGTTTTGGCCTCATCTCGTCTGTGGGTCTATCAATTTGTTGGTGATATCACATTTACTTTCAGCACTTGTCGTAATACTAGAACTAGCACATATAATATCGTACTGAGCGAATTGGTGCAGTGGTTAGCATTTGAACTCGCATTTGGGAGGATAACGGTTCAGATCCACCTTCGGAAATCGTGATTCAGATTTTCCCTAAAACGCTTCAGGCAAATGTCGAGATGGTTCCTTTGAAAGGGCACGGCAGACTTCCTTCCCCATCCTTCCCGAAGTCGATGGCACCAATAACCTCAGTGATTGGTCCTCTCCCCAAAATCAACCAACCAACCAATCGTTTTTTAATTACATTAGTGAGTTTTCGTCAATGGCCTTTGATACTTGTCATCTTATCTAACACCCTCAGCCATAGCTTGGGTGATGTCAGCTTCTGCTCTGCTTCCCCAGAGACAGAGATTCGAAAGTGCAGTTACAAGGTCTAAGACGACCATATAACGTTTGGATCATATCGCGCATCTCACAACAATCACATGAAATGTTGCTTTAGTTAATGGTGGGTTTTTCTTTATTGATGCAACAACTATTACTAGTCTCCTACGGCCCCAACAGATTATCCATTACTGTTGAGCATGTGTAGGCTTAGGTTCTTGTAGTGACTGCCATTTGGAAGGTTCTGTGTCCACTTAGTTCAGGGAAATTCATCGACATTGCCATTTTAGTGGAAACTTGTTCTCTGCCCAGTAAACGATTTTTATCAAAGCACAATTTTCCGAGTATTCTGTTGTTGATCGTCATGTAGATGAAGTACAGGAATTATCTTCACTATACTTTATTTCTTGGGATGTAGCCTTTGTACAGACATCATGTTACATTCAACATGACATCCACTTGTGCCGTATGGAAAGATCTAATTCGTTGTGAGCAGGTGTTCCCAGTAGTGGAGAAGCACAGGAACTCACCAAACCTTCTGTGGATAGCTGAATAGCTCTACAGGTACTGCGTATACCTTTCGTAAAAATTTTCATCCCCGTTGCTACTTTCTTAGCAATTAGGATGCACTGATGTTTACAGGTCAAAGACATGTGAAGGAATATTTCTAGATTATCAGTAGTGTCGTATGTTCCAGCTACCGGCCCTACCAATATACTTTGAATTTTTGTCTTGCCAATCTCGCTCTCAAAAGTAGTCCACATATTTACGTTCTTAAAAAATTTGGTCTCTACGCTTTTTGTCTGTAACACGTTCACATCGCAGTTGCTCAAGAACAAGTTCAAAATTCTACCCCCCCACAGAAAGAGCAACCTCATCTGCATTGAGACAGAGCTTAATGTTTCTGATAATTGGTTGGCCACTTCCATACAAATTAAATGAAGAGGGTACACTTGGTTACAACATGACGTGTACTTGTATGCCCACATTTTGCTTTATCGTGTAACAATTCTGATACTAAATGTAACTCGGTTTTCTCTTTTGATGCAAGTCAATTGTCAGGATGAGCATTCTAAAGCATTATGTCACGGTGAAAATACTAGATAAATTAATTTTTCTCTCTTAACAACATGTGGGCAGGGTGGGTTCTTCCTTGGCTCGGGTATGAGGTAGAATGAAACAGCATTTTTTCATAAGATAACTTTTATTGCAAGATTCGTACAACTGTATCTTACTGGATGTTCTGGTTCGGAGAGCGGCAGCTGTGTCGTTTTGCGTAGCCTTCTGCTGCGGCAGCGGCGGCGTCTGATTACACGTGGCAGTGTGTATCTCGTGTCGCCGTCTCGTCCAGCTGACTGGAGACGCGCAGCGCGAGGTGGCCCGTTTAATCATTGCGAGCGAAGTAGTGCATCGGATGGTGATACCTTGGATGTGGCGTCCCAGTGTTCTCTAAGCGGCCGCGTGTGTTGTGCGTCGGCCAGCGGAGCGGCGCGGCGGGGGAAGGCCAGTGTCCCGGACTCGAACAACGGACTCCCGCTTGCCAGTCTTCGGCTGTCAGATCTTCATCCCAGCTCACAGGTGACTGCTGATGTGAGGCCGTCTCCTTCCCGTCGTCACGAGTCACCCGGGTACGTAAAAATCAGACTTCAAATACCTTTTAACTTCTGTCTTCTGGTGCCGCGGCTGCTGCTTGCTATTCTATTACAGCGGCGGACTTGGTACGTATGTGCATGATGCAGTCTCTTCTTGCATGACGGTCTTCGGCACCGAAACTGACTGAAAACTACTGCTACACTTCTTCACTTCTTCGTCTTCTTCGTCTCTCGTCTCCGTTTGTCGGGCCCACTGCGTCTCGCGTATTTATTCACTTCAATTTACTGGAGGTGAACGACTTCACGGTCATTACCTCTTCTGTCACGTTGAAAAGCTTCTCGAAGAATCTTCTTAACGACGGTCATTGGCTCTTGGAATGTAGGCGAGGGACTTTGCTCACATGTGACAACTGAGAAACATGTGAGCCGGTCGGGGCATGCCCTGACGGCTGAATCGACAGCGTCCGCTTATTTGGAACTTGCTGACTTCACGGTCATTGTCTCTTCTGCTGTGATGTTCTGCCCGCTGTTTGCCAGTATGTAACTCTCTAAACTAAACCAAGTTTTTCATTTATATTCTAATTTCTACTTCACTTTGATTTCACTAATTTATTTACTTAAGTACCACTCAACAATCGATACATATATAGAACCTTCTGTCCTCAAGAACTAAGTGTTTAACTTGAAGCAAATACCCTGGGGCTCTCAGTATGTAATGCATCACTTTCCTTCTGAAAGCAGGTTGGTTTTATTCAGGAATTAAATACACTGTTTTCGTCATAATATACAGTTTTCGTCATGATACACTGTTTTCATCATAATTTGCGTTCACTGTGACGGCTTCACGCCGCCTTGCTAGGAGGCTCTGTATGGCCTCATGGCGCCAGTGTTAAGCTCGACGTCAGCTCCAACATCTGTCTCCCCGTCATACACGTCCTGCTTCCCGCGGAGTGAATCCCTCATTGGACCAAACAGAAGGGAGTCGGCAGGGACGAAATCTGGACTGTAAGGTGCATGAGAAAGAACAGTGCACTGAAATTTGCACTTTTGTTAAGACGCAAACGCTGATGTGGTTAGTTCACTTTCCTGAGGATAGCACATCACACTTCGAAGCAGATCGGTGTGCCTTGAGAGAGGATACCAAATAAGGTAGTCTTTCAGAGTCGTAGAACGTTGTCGGTTTGATGTTACCGGATAAGGGTGTGATTTTCAATTTTTTCATTGGAGAAAACGTAGCGTTTGTATTTGAACTTACAGTGGTTTACCAATATGGATATATGTTTTATTATTTTCTGTCTGTTTTTATCCATTCATTCGCTTACTGCAAAGGTTAAAATGTGGTCTGCCCGCAGCGGTCAAGCCTGTGGAGCTAGCGAGGAAAAATATGGAACATTATGAACCGTGATTTATTTTCAAAGAATATTCTTAAGAATTTATTTTATTTACTAGCAATTCATCGAGAACATTAACACATTTAATCACATTATGTGAGCATGGATGTAGCTGCCAGGGAGTAACTGATGGAATCATAACCTAATTCCTTTTAACAAATGGGAATTTTATTCACTTTAATAGTGCCTAAAACATTTTTTTAAAAAAGAAACAGATTTAAAAGTATAATCAGAAAGCAATCTCTAAATATCAAACTTACAATTTATTCAGAGGCAGAAAGAAACAAGTTTTGACTGTATGAGCTTTCGGGCAGAGAACCTTGCCGCTCCCTTTTTGACATCGCCGTAGTTACGATCACTCACAACAGCCTCTGAAAGACTACACTGGTGCAAATCCACAATACACCAGATAACTTTAAGTTAAGAGTTTTAACAATTTACACAAGCACACAAACTACACACCTGCGTAGGATGGATGGAAATGGTACAAAACACTAACAATTAAAATATTAACCTTGCCACAGAAGGTGCAATTTGGTTCTAACTTCTAAGAAAAGTCTTACGGTGAAAAGGCGGCAACTTTGTGTACTAAAATGATCATTTAAATAAAAGCCCATGAAATGCAATCTTATATAAGATTCCACAAGGTTGGCCAAACAATAGTTAAGGTGCTCTACAGTACACAGATACCGCCTCTCAAGATCGTAGGCAATAATATCAACGTTTCCAAATATCAAAACGTATTTCAGGTATTAGACCGTTTCACTCCAAGCAATAAATTCGTTAACACACCAAATCCGACAAACGTAACAGAGGCAGAGATTACCGAACAACCAGAACCGCAGGTTGCTCTAACCCGCCCGTACTCCACAAGGGAAAAACGACCACCCAATTTATAAACAACCACCTTCCCGCGGGTGGGCAAACGGAGAAAAATCGTGGGACGACCCCAAAGCAAAACAGCTGGTGACCTCACCAAGAAAACAAGTAGAATTTAACAAGACTAAATCAAACAAGATATCACCAATCACTTAACTTCTAATAAACTGCGATATCTCGAGAAGAATTGGCGCAGCACCCCCAAATCGCACTCCCGAACCGTCCGCTGCCAGCCGCTTCAACGGACGCAGCAAGGCACGCCGATCTCCCGTCTCACGGCGTCGCAGCTCGCACCGGCCAGACTGATGTCGTGGGTTGACTCCTGTTGTTCTCGTGTCGACCGCGAAGTCACTACACCTCACTATACGCCACGGCCCACTGGACTCACGTGGCGACCTCACATGCGCCGACGCTCAAGACGGACAAGTCATCTTGTGTCTCAATGCGCGACAGACCAACCGATCGGTCCAACCGCCAAAGACCATTGCCTGAGCAGACTCGAGCAGACAGGCGGCCCAATGCGCCGACTCAGTTGCAGGAACTAAGCACCGACCAGGTGACCGCTCGCTGCGTTCTCTTAATGGCGGAGTGGAAAGACTCTCATTTTGCCGGTTTTAAGGTTGATTAGAATGACAGACATACTAGCACTCTAGATCGACGACAGACACTAACTGCCTAACAAATGCGGACGAGATACAGATTAGCAACCTGAGGACGAGAAACTGACCCAGACTCACCGACTGGTGAGCTCATAGTGCCCCTTAAATGTACGTGAACAGGCAACCTTTCCCCTTTCCCACCAGAGGGAGACACCAACGCTGCGATTGCCACAGCGGCGCCACCGCCAGAAACGGAGGTCGACTGCTTCACACTACGCGCTGCGGCGCGCTCTTCGAAACAGCAATTTTTACCACGGCTCACATTAATTACCGTTGTGAGAGGTATGCGATGTGTGCGCTGCCTGCAACAGGCAAGACTTAGGAGAGTCTCTGACCAGAGAGTAGTATGCAGTTAGTTGTCGCTAGTCGGCATTAGTCGGCAGTAGTCGACAGTAGTCTGCGTGAGTTGGCAGTAGTCGACGCGTGTCTGCGCGTGTCGGCAGTCTGTTCTGGTCGGGACTCTGGAGGATGGGTATTATTGTAGAAGGTAAAGAAGCAGCCTTGCGCATATCTAGTAATGTAAACTGTCATCCAATTTCTTTCAGAAAATGCCCCAATAATAATTTTTATAATATAAAGTAATTTTTTTTTAAAAAAAGCATTCATTTCAATTTAAAGATTTTATCCAATGAATAGTTAATTCCTTTCACGAGTCACAAAGCATAGGCCAGCACTGCATGGAGCTGTGCCGAAAATTATTTAGGTAAGAGCAGATATATTCTCGGTTTTTATTGAGGTAAGAAATTTGGCTTTTTTTATTCAATGAACATTCACCGGTATACTCGGGAAGGCAGGGTAACCAGATCTGTCATTGACTATATAATAACAGATCAGGAATTCAGGAAGGCTGTGAGGGACACACGTGTATTCAGGGGATTCTTTGATGACACTGATCATTATTTAATCTGCAGTGAAATTGGGATTGTGAAGCCGAAAGTGCAGGAGGTCAGGGCCATATGTAGGAGGATAAGAGTGGAGAAACTTCAGGATAAGGAAATAAGGCACAGGTACATAACAGCGATCTCAGAAAGGTACCAGTTAGTTGAATGTAGTCAATTACAGTCATTGGAAAAGGAATGGATAAGGTACAGGGACACAGTACTAGAAGTGGCTAAAGAATGTCTTGGAACAGTAGTGTGTAAAAGTAGGATTAAGCAAACAGCTTGGTGGAATGATACAGTAAAGGCAGCCTGTAAAAGGAAGAAGAAGGCGTATCAAAATTGGCTACATACCAGAACCCAGGTAGACAGAGATAGTTATGTTGAAGAAAGAAACAAATCCAAACTGATAATTGCAGCATCCAAGAAGAAATCGTGGGAATACTTTGGAAACAGGTTGGAGACTATGGGTCAAGCTGCTGGAATACCATTCTGGAGTGTAATTAGCAGTCTTCGAAAGGGAGGTAAGAAGGAAATGACAAGTATTTTGGACAGGTCAGGAAAACTGCTGGTGAATCCTGTGGATGCCTTGGGCAGATGGAGGGAATATTTTGAAGAGTTGCTCAATGTAGGTGAAAATGCGATCAGTAATGTTTCAGATTTCGAGGTAGAATGGGATAGGAATGATGATGGAAATAGGATCACATTTGAGGAAGTGGAAAAAATGGTCAATAGATTGCAGTGCAATAAAGCGGCTGGGGTGGATGAAATTAAGTGGGAACTCATCAAATACAGTGGAATGTCAGGTCTTAAATGGCTACACAGGATAATTGAAATGGCCTGGGAGTCGGTACAGGTTCCATCAGACTGGACAAAAGCAGTAATCACACCAAACTTTAAACATGGAAACAGAAAAGTTTGTAACAACTACAGAGGTATCTCTTTAATCAGCGTTGTGGGTAAAATCTTCTCAGGTATTGTTGAAAGGAAAGTGCGAGTATTAGTTGAGGACCTATTGGATGAAAATCAGTGTGGGTTTAGGCCTCTTAGAGGTTGTCAGGACCAGATCTTCAGCTTACGGCAAATAATGGATAAGTGTTATGAGTGGAACAGGGAATTGTATCTATGCTTTATAGATCTAGAAAAGGCATGTGACCGGGTTCCTAGGAGGAAGTTATTGTCTGTTCTACAAGATTATGGAATAGGAGGCAAACTTTTGCAAGCAATTAAAGGTCTTTACATGGATAGTCAGGCAGCAGTTACAGTTGACAGTAAATTGAGTTCATGGTTCAGAGTAGTTTCAGGGGTAAGACAAGGCTGCAACCTGTCTCCACTGTTGTTCATATTATTTATGGATCATATTTTGAAAACAATAGACTGGCTGGGTGAGATTAAGATATGTGAACACAAAATAAGCAGTCTTGCATATGCGGATGACTTAGTTGTGATGGCAGATTCGATTGAAAGTTTGCAAAGTAATATTTCAGAGCTAGATCAGAAATGTAAGGACTATGGTATGAAGATAGCATTTCCAAAACAAAAGTAATGGCAGTGGGAAAGAAATATAAACGGATTGAGTGCCAAATAGGAGGAACAAAGTTAGAACAGGTGGACGGTTTCAAGTACTTAGGATGCATATTCTCACAGGATGGCAACATAGTGAAAGAACTGGAAGCAAGGTGTAGCAAAGCTAATGCAGTGAGCGCTCAGCTACGATCTACTCTCTTTTGCAAGAAGGAAGTCAGTACCAAGACTAAGTTATCTGTGCACCGTTCAATCTTTCGACCAACTTTGTTGTACGGGAGCGAAAGCTGGGTGGATTCAGGTTACCTTATCAACAAGGCTGAGGTTACGGATATGAAAGTAGCTAGGATGATTGCAGGTACTAGTAGATGGGAACAATAGCAGGAGGGTGTCCACAATGAGGAAATCAAAGAAAAACTTGGAATGAACGCTATAGATGTAGCAGTCAGGGCGAACAGGCTTAGATGGTGGGGTCATGTTACACGCATGGGAGAAGTAAGGTTACCCAAGAGACTCATGGATTCAGCAGTAGAGGGTAGCAGGAGTCGGGGCAGACCGAGGAGAAAGTACCTGGATTCGGTTGAGAATGATTTTGAAGTAATAGGGTTAACATCAGAAGAGGCACCAATGTTAGCACTGAATAAGGGATCATGGAGGAACTGTATAAGGGGGGCTATGCTCCAGACTGAACGCTGAAAGGCATAATCAGTCTTAATTGATGATGATGATGATGATGATATTCAGACTACAGGGCCGTGGCGCAGCGCTGCTGTCGTCAAAAAATTTACCAGGTTACTGAATTTTCCTTTTTTATAATTTTTGGGTTTAGGAATTTTTCTGTTTCGAACTTAACATTAAATGAGAAGATAATTTTGTGGGAACATTAAATGTGAATGCATTTCTGCGCAGAGCTTATAAATGGGAGCCCTCCGTTTCAGTCTCCATACACCCCAACATCAAATTCACTATGGAGACTGAAACGGAGGGTAAATTACCTTTCCTTGACGTCTTGGTCAAGAGAAGGGCTGACGGCACCCTAGGTCCTGGGGTGTATCGGAAGACTACGCACACTGATCTGTATTTGCACGCAGACAGCTGCCACCACCCTTCACAGAGGAATATGGTACTTAAAACTCTAGTACATAGGGCGTGCACTATCTCTGACGCAGAGAGTCTACCCAAGGAATTGGAATATCTGAGAACTGTATTTCGAAAAAATGGGTACTCAGGGTGGCAGATTCAACGTGCTCTCCGCCCAACCACTGCAGCACAACCTGTTGAGATGGATGAAGTCACGAGGGAGGAGGTAGGCACTGCATTTATTCAATACACAGGCGCACTCTCGGGGAAAATCGCCCGCATTCTGAAAAAACACCGGGTCGGAACTGTGTTTTGTCCTCCAAATAAAACTCGTGCACTGGTGGGGAGCGCCAAAGATGACCTGGGTTTGAGGAAGGCCGGCGTATACCAGATTCCGTGTCAATGTGGCAAGTCGTATATTGGTCAGACGATGCGTACCGTCGAGGATAGATGCCGTGAACACCAGAGGCACACTCGACTGATGTATCCGAGCAAGTCGGCGGTCGCTGAACATTGTTTGTCGGAAAATCACGCCATGGAGTATGACCGCACGAGGATTCTGGTACAGACGTCGAGATACTGGGACAGCGTTGTTAGAGAGGCCATCGAAATTCGCACCAATGACGACCTCATAAACCTTGACTGTGGCTATAATCTTAGCAAGGCTTGGGAACCAGCGATCGGGTTAATCGAGAGTAAATCGAGCAAACGTATAGTTGTGACGACCACGGCGGACAGAGCCATCACACCGACGTCATCTCAGACGCCGTCACAATCTGTTCCAGCGCGCTACCATGGCGAGGGGCGCGGACGGCGGAGGGAGCGCGCCGCGGGCGGAGGGTATTTAAATCGGCCGCCGCCGCGACCGAACCCAGTTCCCTCTGAGCATCCATAGCGTACGGATCTCCGTGCCGGCACGTTCACAGGAGCTCAGTCCGTCAGTTCACCTGATGATGGCGACATGTGTGAAAGGCGAAATATTGTGCCCGTTGGACACAATAGGCCAGCAGCATACCCGTGTATATTTTGATTATCAAATACACCGGGAGAAACTCAAGAATCACAGTCGTATTGATGTTATTGAAAGTAATAATGACCACAAATCAGACGATACTTCACCGATTTCGTTTAATCAAACACCTGAGTTCCAAAATTTACAGCAGACGATCAGTGAGATAGATTCATCCAATAATACATTACGTAGAAAATTGTCAACTTTGAGGCAAGAAGTGACAGACATGAAAAATGTTTCAGTCAGTAACACGTCACAGCATACGGCACATTCCGAACTTTTGTCACACTCACACAGCCAGTATAATGTAGGTAATTTACAGAGAGTACGTGACTTAGATTCCGAACAATCACAGCAAATAGATTCTCATACAATCTTGAACCTGTTCAGACATACAGAGACGATAATTTTGATTACAAACATTTTCTATCAGTGAGAAAATTTAAAGTATTTAAAAATGACAGAACACAGATTCACCCATTGGAATGGATACAACAATTTAGCTTTGCTTTCCCGCCGGCTTGGCCTGTAACACACAAACTTGAATTTATTTGCAGCTTTTTGGAAGGCGAACCGGCAACTCGTATGAGACCGATCGCGAGGCAATGCTGTTCGGTAGAAGAATTTCAGAATGCTTTTCTGTCAGCAATTTGGTCGAAGACGACACAACGCGGAATCAAGAATCAATTAATTAGTTTACCGAATTGTGAGAACTCAAATTTTGCCACTGTCACGCAATTTTTTGAACACATGGTCCAACAAAACCAGTACTTAAGTGAACCATACAGCCAATCTGCACTTATTCAATTATGTATTTCTAAATTACCACGATCGTTAAGAGTGTCACTTTTAACAGGTCAGCAGAAAGAAAATATTTCGGCATTAAGAGATCTGTTACAGCTTTTGGAAGTGCAGCATTCGGATTATTCCTTCATAAACAAACACTTTTCATATAATAACCAAGGTCAACAAACATACAGAAATTACGATCAGCCACGCAATTTCAATAGCAAAGCTAATAGACGCTTCAGGAACGACAACCACCAGAACTTTAATAACAGACAAAATTTTAATCCCCAGTATCGTCAAAATTATCAGCAACAGGAACCACATTTTGGTAACAATAGACGTTTTCCACCGCAACAGCATGAAAGCCAGCCGGTTAGAATACCTAACCAACAATGCAGTCTGCAAGGTCAACCAAGCTTTCATGTTTCGCCGCGTACGCGTATAGCTTCGGCCCCAACAAATAGTAACGCACAGCAACAAGGGAATCAGTACGTAAAGAAAACACACTATTTCAATTCCTATCGCAATGCACCGTATAGAAATGACTATCATGACAGACGTCAAAGTAGTGAGCACAATTTTCAGCGTACGTTTAATAACGGTCGGTCTTACCAACAGCAAAATCATCCGCAACAACATATTATCATGAGTGAACCACACAGTAGATATCATCCCGAACGCAATACGTCAGGAAGAAATAAGAGAACAGTACAAATAGTTGAAATGCCACAGCATCCTCCCGGAAATAATAGCACGTCAGATAGAATTTGACTAAATACAGTACAGGTTGAATTTTCCAGTAACGCAAGCAATACTTTTGACACAGAGAATTTTGTTCACGAAAATGTTATTACTTTTGACGACATCCGAGACACTCTTTTGCAGGAAAGACCAGTTACTCAAAAAACCATTTCACACCCTGTCATCGAAGTAAAAATTGGATCATAGAAATTTTCAGCAGTAATCGACTCTGGATCTCCAATGTCAGTTATAAATGAGGAAACTTTCAACGAATGTAACAAAGAAAATACCTATCCTACGTTACCATTAGGCAAAACGAAAGTAGAAGGAGCAGTATCTGGTAAAGGAGTAGATGTAAAATTACAGAAACATTTATCATTTTGTATTGCAGGTCATACATTTCACTCAAATTTTTGGATTGTTCCCTTATTGACGACAGACGTTATTTTAAGTACGAATTTTGTGGTACAACACGACGTAATTATTCCCTTTCAAAGCTCCTATTTAATGTTAAAGGATGAAAATGTACAACTGGCTTCAGAATTTCAGCACTCTATATCTGCAGAAGAACAAACAATTAATCGTACAGAGGTCATTTCCGCATCACGTAACATAGACTGTCATTCCACATTGTTCTCAGTTATGTACGTACCTAACTATAATACTCCAGACGAAGCCGACTATGACGTTATACAAATGATTTCTGATAAAGTTAAACAGAGCAGTGCAAATACAGACGACGAACGCACGCAACTATGCAAAATTCTTTTACAGCAAGCTCCAGTTTTTGACAACGTTCCTGGTACTATGTCCGGTTTTATGTATGAATTTCAAGTTAAATAGCACGACACATTTAAAGCCAAACATTATCTCATTCCGTATATTCACAGAGAACAAGTTAAGAAAGAATTGCAAGCTATGCTTGACCAAGGAATTATTGAACCGGCAGTTAGTCCGTACATAAACCCGCTCCATATTGTTAAGATAAAGGATGGTTCACTTCGCCTCGTACTTGATTCACCTCACATCGACGACATTATTATTAATGAAACGGATCGCCCACAGACACTAGAAGAACTTCTACAGAAATTTCATGGTGCTGCTATTTGTTTCACATTAGATTTGAAATCGGGAATTTGGCAAATTCAACTCCGGACTGCAGAAAGTACACGGCTTTTCCTTGTTTTGGTGACTGTTATTAATTTTGTAAATTACCGTTCAGTATAACTATTTCTTCAGCAGCATTTATTCGCGGTTTGAATACAATACTTCCGACAGAACTCAAAGACAGAATCACAACGTATGTAGACGACATTCTTATTGCAGAAGCTAACTGGTCTGAACACTATGTGATTCTTGAACAACTGTTACGAACTTTTCGCGCACAAGGACTCACAGTTAATCTCAGTAAATCGCACTTTGGTAAAACTTCTATAAAATTTCTTGGACATGTAATTTCAGCAGAGGGCATTGCGCCTGACCCGGAAAAACTTCAAGTTTTACGTGACATTACTGTTCCTACGACGAAGAAACTACTACGCAGTTTTTTGGGTTTAATTAACTTTTTGCGTAAATTTATTCATTACTCTGCTTTAGACACCCCTAGATTATGTCAATTGACAGGTAAAAACACTATTTGGTCCTGGGATAAGCAAGCACATTCTGAATTTATGAACCTGAAAGAAGCTCTGTTGAATGCACCACTTTTTTCACACCCAGATCTTACTAGAAATTTTTCCATTGCCACCGACAGTTCTAACACCACCTTAGACGTACACATTTTTCAGGAAATTGAAGAAGATGGTTGTACAGTAATTAAAAACATCGCCTTTGCGAGTCGCATTCTGTCACCTGCTGAACGCAATTATTCTGTTACAGAACTTGAAACATTATGTGTTGTATGGGTATTTACGAGATTTCGGCACTTTCTTTATGGAAGACATACGACCGTTTATACAGACCATAGAGCGATACAGTTTTTACTTTCTGCTAAATTTACACACGACAGATTAAGTAGATGGAAACTTTATTTACAAGAATTTAATTTTACAATTGTTCACATTCCCGGTACACAAAGTATAGTAGCAGACGCACTGTCCCGTTCTCTCAGCAACAATCAGCAAGACATCGCAACCAACTTCTGCAAAGTAAATTTCAGCGTCATGTACATTCAACAAGTTGCATTTGAAAATTTCATATCGTCGTCATTACAAGACATAGCACAAGAGCAGAGTAAAGACAACGTAAGGAAAGAAATTTAACACCTTTGGCAAGATAGGAATAATGTTACCATTAGAAACCATCACACTGTACGCAATGACATTCTGTTTCGCCGCTCTCACCCTGACAGCTTGTTAACAAATTAATCTGGTATACTCATTTAAGTTACGCACATTACGGAGCCAGAAAATGTTTTCTTATACTGAGACAGAACTGTTATTTTACCAACATGGAGAAACGTATTCGACGAGTTTTAGCGTCATGTAAAATCTGCCAGAAAGCTAAGTCAGATACGACTTCACATATTACTACATTACATCCCATTGTACCTGTTAAATTGAGACACATGACCGCTGTAGAAATTTTTAGTCCGATTCCCAGAACTAATTGAGGTTTTTGCTACATCTTTGTCGCTGTTGAACTCACTTCAAAATTTTTTACCTTCACTCCGTTACGCAAAGCTACTGCTAAAACTGTTTCGAAAGCATTTGTAAAACATTTTCTATTTCATGTAGGGCATGTATTGAAAGTAATTTCCGATAATGGATCAAAGTTTCGATATGCTATATGGAGACGTATGTTACGAGCTAGAAACATTTCACCGATCTATATATCCAGGTACCAAGCTTCTTCGAACCCTTGTGAACGATTAATGAAAGAAATTGGTAAACTGTGTAGAATATACTGCATTAAAAAACATATTGATTGGGACACACACATACTCTCATTCCAGGATGTAATTAATTCCATACCAAATGAATCTACTATGCTATCTCCGTCTGTTATACTGAAAAATGTTGAACCACCAAACAAAATTAAAGAATTAGTAACCTTTCCTACATCTCGTCGACTACGACACCATGAAATAATTGAACAACATCAAACGTGCCGCAGGGCGCCGGAGAAGACAGCTAAAACAGGTTTGTACACGCCGTGACTTTCACATTGGACAGAAGATATTAGTACGCACCCATTATTTATCTAATAGAGGAAAAAGTAGATGTAATAAATTAGAGCTTCTATATGCAGGTCCATATCGAATTCGCAGCATTCCTCACCCCAATGTAGTACACGTCGAAACTTTGAGAAACAGAAAAACCAAAGGGAATCACCATATCTCCAACATCCAACCCTTTAATGAATGAACATACTGTATGATTTATCACACTGTAATGCCATTTCCTGTTTTTTTTTATGACCACTTATGCAGTTATATTTATGTGACTACTTACTGACGATTATCATATTTTTTCTTGGAAAGTGCCTGCAAGGTAAGGTTTGCAGGTCGCTTTTCTTATCGTTACACATCAGACCGTGCACATTTTTCCAGATAAACTTACATATTTTATGACCAATTATGCGATTATATCTAGTGACATATTAATTTTACCAATTCCTTCTCCATTAAAGTCTTCAACTCTCGCCTCTATCAACTACAAAACATACAAGCTGAACAAAGAGAGGTATTTCTTGTTGTTACACATTAGACCGTGCACATTTTCCATTTTTCATGTATGTATGATTGTTTTACTGTTTTGTTTCTATGCACTATGAAATTTGTAAGATTTAACAAACACCAATTGACTTTGACATTTTGCCTGATGATATCTCAACATCGTGACTATTTTACATTTTTTTGCTGCTACATTGAGATGCTCTGTGTACATTTTTGCACCTGAACACTGTCTGTGTTTTTTAACATATTACGTTTTGTGTCACGCTATGCTGTATGCTTAATTATATCACTAGAAACCAGCTTTTATTTAATGGGTATATGATTTAAATGCAAGACATTAATCGTTGTTCATCATTTTCAGATAGAAATAACGTGTAAAAGAAATAAATTATGGGAATTTCACCTTCGGAATGAATGAAAGAAGATGCAATACCTCGTCACGAAGAGTAAATGGATCAGAATTAACAAGCATTAACATGAATATACTATACACATCGTATAATAGCAGTTTTCACTAATTTTTTCTTTGAGAATATGAGGCGATTGATGCAGACTGTCAGACAGACCTACACATCTTAGTTTTAATGATGAAATATGCTAGAAATAAGGAACTCTATACTATGAATAGTTGTATAATGAATAATGAAGTGACTTTTTGCAGATGATAATGAATGATGATGAATTGTGATGCAGAATATTCTAATATGGATAATGAAGTTTTTCCTTAAAGGTGATGATAATAATGGAGTTTTGATGATATGGATAATAAAGTTTTTCTTCGCAGATGAAAATAATGATGAAGTTTATATATTTACTGTTACTTAAGAAATGCTATGTAGTTATTTAGGTATTTGTTGCAGTTCCTTTTGACAGTATGTCTTATGTCGCATGGTGTGATGACTGAATGTTTTGGAAAGGACAGCTAGAGAACATATATATTTAATACACATTTCACTACCTGTTAATTCGAAGTTCACTACTTTTCAGCATAATATGCGTTTCTTCTTTCAGTTTAATAATCCATTTACTATTTTTGCAGGAGAAATTATTCATGAAATTAATGTGCTATAAGCAGTTGGTCATTAAACCTGTGTAATTCATGAATGTGTTCACATATACTCTATTTGTTTCATAACCTTGCTACAGGTGACTCATGACGAATGACGTTACACATCTTCATTTGCAGCAATAAGTCAAATGCAAATTTTATTATGCCCCAGCAATTAATTATCGATCCGAATGCCAATCATTGCTAGCACAAAAAAAGAATGTATTACCAGTCCCAAATATTGCTACAAGTTTAAAAGAGTTATGAGTAATACTGAATGATGTTTTCTAATCACAGACTTTGAGTAATAGTTCCAGAGTGTTACATTTTTAAATATGTCATACGTCACTTGTATGATGAAAAATGTTTTGTAATATTCAATACTTGCTGGCCAATGAATGCCACACTTTTTTATATTTTAAATTTATATTATGTCACTTACATGCTATATATATGAATACCAGTAGCTTGGTGCTACACTCATTAGCTCCTGTTTTGACTGATGACTTCTGATGGTTTGTAACTGGTCAATGAGTGCCAATGTTCTCTGTAAACAGATAACTTATGAACATTATTCTGTAATACTTCATACATGGTACAGAAATGTTCAGTAACTGGGCGATGAGTGCCACTAATTAATCAACTCAGTTGATAGACTAGTAATTATCAGTAATGACTGGCATAAGACTTAATGTCCTTCACCTTCTGACCTAATTACCAGAAATTACTGCAATATCCGTTTGGCCTGTCTATCCTCATGCTCATGGAGCACTATATGTGGTTTTTGCACTAATTCTACATTGGTGTACCTTACAAGAACATGGTGTTGACACGACATGCTGTCCACCACCTTGAGCGATGGAGATGTTATTATGGTTCCACTGTTTGGTGTACCTAATGTACTATCAAAATGATAACATGGAATATTACTACGACATTTCAGTGTCTTGGCTACACTGATTAATACTTCAAGGAAAAGAATTTCAGATGGCTCACTTGGTGTTGTGCTTCTGTAGAAAGATATGGACTTTCAGTGCAGCTGCGTGCAACCTAATGTGCTATGACCATGATGCAATCCTTCCCTTTCCTATCCTAGTTCTTGTTAAATAGTAAAAAAAATAGTAAAAAAATACAGTGCGTGTGCACTTTATGTCATTTGTTAGTATGATTTGTACTCATTGCGTATACTTTTTGAGATTTCCTGATATTCTGCACTACAGTGCGTGTGCACTTACGTCATTTGTTAATATGATTTTTATTCACTGCGTATACATTTTATGATTTGCTGATATATTCTGAACTAGAGTGTGTGTGCACTTTATGTCATTTATTAATATGATTTGTACTCATTGCGTATGCTTTTTGTGATTTCCTGATATTCTGCACTACAGTGCATGTGCACTAATGTCATTTGTTAATATGATTTGTATTCATTGCGTATACATTTTGTGATTTGCTGATATATTCTGAACTACAGTGCGTCTGCTATTTATGTTATTTGTTAATATGATTTGTAGTCATTGCCTATACATTATGTGATTTCCTGATATGTTCTGTACTACAGTGCGTGTGCACTTTTGCCGTTTGTTAATATGTTTTGTACTCATTGTGTATACATTTTGTCATTGCTTGATAAGTTCTGTACTCAGTGCATGTGCACTATATTTTATTTCATGTTCTGCACTTATATATATGTATATATTCTCTCATTGTAAACTTAGTTAATTAAGAAAAATTTGTTGCTTATGGCAAGTCCAATTGACTCACCATCGCTGTCAATTTTTTGCCCCCCCCCCCCCCCCAACCTCAGTGGAGGGTTATGAAAGAGGTATGCGATGTATGCGCTGCCTGCAACAGGCAAGACTTAGTAGAGTCTCTGACCAGAGAGCAGTATGTAGTTAGTTGTCGCTAGTCGGCATTAGTCGGTAGTAGTCGACAGTAGTCTGCGTGAGTCGGCAGTAGTCGACAGTAGTCTGCGTGAGTCGGCAGTAGTCGACAGTAGTCTGCGTGAGTCGGCAGTAGTCGATAGTAGTCTGCGTGAGTTGGCAGTAGTCGGCGCGTGTCTGCCCGTGTCGGTAGTCTGCTCTGGTCGGGACTCTGGAGGATGGGTATTATTGTAGGAGGTAAACACTCAGCCTTGCGCGTATCTAGTAATGTATGTTAATTGTCATCCCATTTCTTTCAAAAAATGCCCCAATAATAATTTTTATAATATAAAGTAATTTTTTTAAAAAAAGCATTCATCTCAATTTAAAGATTTTATCCAATGAATAATTAATTCCTTTCACGAGTCACAAAGCATAGGCCAGCATTGCACGGAGCTGTGCCGAAAATTTTTTAGGTAAGAGCAGATATATTCGCAGTTTTTATAGAGGTAAGAAATTTTGTTTTTATTCAGAATACAGGGCTGTGGCGCAGCGCTGCTGTCGCCATAAAATTTGCCAGGTTACTGAATTTTCCTTTTTTATTATTTTTGGGTTTAGGAATTTTTCTGTTTCGAACTTCACATTAAATGAGAAAATAATTTTGTGGGAACATTAAATGTGAATGCATTTCTGCACAGATATTATAAATGGGAGCCAATTTTGTTCCGAGGTTACAATATTTAAAATTCATTTAATTCTTATTTCCGAGGGGAGGTTACACCTGGTTCATTTTCATTTTTTATTATGATTTTTGTGGGGAGGTTACACCGTACATGTATAATAACTCCTATCGGATATTTCATCAATTTGTACTATCTCTCTTTTCCAGTGCATGATAGAAAGAGCACATGGGATTCTCTTTAGTGCACTAATAAAGTGAAATATTTTAATTCTTATAGTACGAAGTTAACTTCATTTACTTGTTCCTTATTTCACCTGATCTATCTATCTGCGCTACCAGTATCTGTAATACTTTGAGGAAGAAAGAAATTTAAGCAGAGCAAACCGGACGCCATAACACTGTCTTAAAGACGAACAGGGGGTAAATAGCTTCGAAGATAGAAGAACTATCATCTAATAATCCAATATTATTTGTTTCAGATTCTTTGTGTGTATGAAAAATCATAAGACTGACTGTCTGGATTTTGCGTCCGTGAACGTAAATTAGCTGAGTCACTATTGTTGCGCCTCTTTTGCGGCACCAGCAAATGACCATGGTGATTATTATTCTTGAAATTGTTAATTAATCAGTAGAACTGGCAAACGTTCCTCGGACGGTGCCAGATAGATTAAGCAGGTGTAATATTTAAATGATATAAATCATATTGCGTAACATACTATAGTACTAATCGTTTTCATTTTTTTCAACTTTGTTTCATGATTGGAGTAACCCTGTTTAGAGAAAACCTAGTACAAACATCAAATTGTATGCGTAAGTTACTATTTGTTAACCACAGGAATGTACCATCAACATTTAAGAAGGTAGGAAAGAACTGCAACTTATAGCTCACATGACTGCACTTGGAATTTCCTCGATAACAAGTAGTATCAGTACCTTACCCTACGCAGTCATAAATTTAAAGGATTTCTCTTAAAGCCTTAGAGTTGGCTTCACAATATTTTGATTTTTTGGAATGTAGATGCAAAAAATTGTGAACAGCAACAATAAGGTGCAATACTGGCGTAGAATACGTAATGCACTGATCAGAAAAATTCTCGCAATGTTTTAAAAATAAAATTCACTTTTATTTCGTATTTATAGCATTCAAAAAGATTTGGTACATGGAATCAGTTAAAAGCTTGTGTCGAATAATGAAAATAGTTTACAGACACAAAACACCACCGTAGTGGGTGCGGCTAAAAGTGATAGTGACACAGGAAATGTCGATCATATCAACGACATCCAGGAATTTTACAAAAATTCAGTTTACGATTATTACAGTAACGTCTTAACTGATGAGACTACCATGAACCCTGTAGACGAGACTAATACCAAAATCTCACCGGGTAGCATTTTCTCTCATGAAGACGGTGAAGGCGCGTTAGTGCGGAATCAGTAAATTACAATTTTCCATGTCACGAGAACTTGTTCGAATGAGATGGAACACGACACGGCGAGGATACAATACGATATTGCGTCATCAGTATATTCAATGCAGGACATGTATAACGACCTCACTGACCTAATGAGGAATTTATGTAATAATTTTTCTACACCACAGGCCGAAAAACTTGATGAAAAGTTTCATAATTCTAAAAATGAACAAAAGCAAACATTTGGTGACTTTAAGAATTACCCATTATAGAAGTTCAATAGTTTAAATCAAAATCTACGCCCTGGCTTTTCTTATGATTTAACTTGCAAATCTGCAGATATGGGGAAGAACTTAAAGGTGGAGTTATTTACTGATTTGTTTCGTCGCATAAACCAACTACACAAAAAGTGATATCTATAAACGAGGCACAAGAGGAAATGGCAGGTACGCTAAGGATCATGAGTGACGCCCGGACTCAGATGCAAGAGGTCAGAAACTTGCAAAAACTTACAGATTATGACAGGTACTTTTAGTGAGTTGCAATCTCCAGGCAAGGATTTGCCGGAAGAACTACAGGATCTGTTTGTCTACTTCATAAGCAGACGAGGGTCTGATTTTTTTAAAGAGAGGGTGAGAGAACAAGCCCGTTGTGTTTAACACAGTTTATCGGAATGTGTTACCCCAGAACTGGACAGAAGCATCTAACATTTGGTTCGTTGTTGGGTACACACAGGGCGATGTTTCATATGGCTGAACGATGCCAAATCTATGAGCAATTTGAACCGACTTTCTTGCTGTTCCACAGCAGTTTAATAAAGGTTATGCCGACAGGTCTTCAAAACCAGAGACAAAAAGAAAGATATAAGACATATACCCATGTAGGTAAACCTGCATCACCATGCAGTAGTGAACATGGGGACTGTGGAAGTACTTCGAAGAGCACTTAACAAAACCAGGTTTTGGACAATTCGAGCTCCCATGTGGATGTATTGAAAATACCGAAAAGTCGCCTGCCCGCCCATATTTGAGAAAAGCTGATCGCTACATCGGGCGAAAATGATGTAGTTTATTTTTTATCTGTACTCGACTCGATTGACCTAATATAGCGTAGCAACCACGCAATATTATTACACAGTGTACACATCTGCAACAGCAGAGTCGCAAGGGCGGTAATAACGAACATGGTTGGCACCAGCATGCCCAATGCAACAACAATAATGCAAGAAATTATTATGGTAAAGGGGGAAATCAAAAGTACAAACGAGATTTCAAGGGAAATCACGAACAGAATTACAATAGACCGGCTTATACCGAACAGGGAGGCTATGGCTAACAAGTGCGCAACGCATCCCCAAGCTGTCGCCAGCAGGAGCCAATAACCAATACAGTAATTGGCGGGAACCGGTCGCAAGTAGACCATCCGACAAACCTCCACACTGTATTCACAATCAACAGAATAACAATTATATATCCAGAGGGGGGGGGGGGTTGGGGAGGGTCAAGCTCATGGAGAATTTAATTGCAGGACAATACAGGAGGTGAAATGCCGAGGTCAAACTCACGGCGTGTAGATAGTTGAAGTTACTCATAATGAAGACTCTAACTTCCCAACTAACCAGGAAAACTTGAACAAGCTGCGATAAGCCCCTATTCGCAGATCAATAAAATGAGGCGGGGGGGGGGGGGGGGAAGCATGCAATGTATTCTAAATTACCCTCTCAGCTGTGACAAAGGGGTAGATATGAAATAAGAACTGTGTCGGGGAGATGTTTCATACAGACATAATTGAGAGACAGTGCAAGCTGTAATTAATGCACAGATATGTCATCTAGATGTACCAGTGATAATTGACACATGTGCATCGACATATATAATATCACAAGGTCTATGTAAAAATCTTAACAATCCGCGTAGGCAATGTCATATATCCTCTTTTCAACAACAGAGTTGTCATATTCAGACTACAATGGGGAGAAAGTCAAAAGGAGTCAAATCTCAGGCATTAATACCCACTAACATCAGCAATTTTTCTCTAACTTGTATTTTTTGGTAGTGGAAAAACTTGTGGGAAACCGTCTTATTGGAATGGATACCTTTAGATAATACAAAGTACAGAGAGACACAGGGCAAGGAAATGTTCTTTTACATTCAATGAACAGAATTATCAGTAAATTTAATTAAAACCAACACAGCTGAAAATACACTCAAACCAAGTGCTGATTTCAGAGTAGAATTATCATATCCAAACGTACTGTATACGTGTATAAAGTGGATATTTTCCCACACGACACATTTAGCTTTTCCTCAAATCCAATTCCTTCGCCAAAAGGAGAAGCTGTGAGGAATGAAATGTAAAGAATGAGAAATTGGAAGATTATTCTACACCCCATATTTTAGCCCCATTTTAGCTGTCGTCAAGCTCGATGGTGGCGTAAGACTGTACTTGACGCCCGAAGTATAAACTAAATGATTATTCCTTTCAGGAAACAGCCTGACACTCTTGAAGAACAGATACTGGAACTTCACAATGTTAAATACCTCACTATAATTGATTTAAAAGCGTTTCATTGGCAAATAGCATTACTTGAATAGAGTAGGAAGTGAATTTTGTGTTTTCCTGTTTGGCTTGATCGTGAGCGAGAGTGTTTTCATTTCCACACTGGGCAAAGTTTTGGCACCAGAATTCCTCTGCAGAGTCACTTTCTATGTTGATGACCTGTTAAAAGCTACTTCTACATGTGAAGTCACAGTTAATTTAACGATATCGAAGTTTGGAAAAGGAAACGTCAAATTTCTGGGTCAAATTATCACACCACGTGGTATACGACCTAATCCAGGAAAACTTGAAGCGCTCAAACATTTCCCACCACCACAGAATAAAAAACAGCTCAAGGTATATTTGGGTTTGGTTTCATTTCTTAGGAAATTCGTTTCAATTCAGTTACTGAGTAGTGACACATTGCTGGATCTTTTGAAGAAAAACAGTCCATGGATGTGTACTGATTAGTTTCAAGCAAACTTCGACAAAATAAAGGAAGCCTTACTATAAGCAAACGTACTGCACCATCCTGACCCACCACAGGATTTTTCTTGAGAACAGACGCATCTTCACAGATGCATGCTTCAATGCTTCAGTCAGAGCATTGATGGTGATGATGCGGAATTAAAACCCATGGTAATCAGTTCTGCAAGTCGGACACTTTCTGAAACCAAGCTGTCATATTTAGTGACAGAGCTCGTGGTTATCAGGGTTATATGGGCATTTAAGAAATTTGAGTACCGTTTATGCACACCAATGTCCACTGTGACCATCAAGCACTTTCTTTCCTGTTGACATGCAATTCATTACATCGGAGGTTAGCCAGATGGTGTATATGCTTGCAGGAATTCAGTTTTGAAATCGTGTACATCAGGGATAAACAAAAAATAATCTCAGACACCTTGTCAATGTTATCTCAGGGGCTTGAGGAATTCTTAGAATTTACAGTACAGGATTCTGAAATTAGGGTTCTGCTTATACAGGACAAGACGCAACGAAAATATAACGTATAGATGCGTAAGAGTGTGGAGAAATTGCAATAGAGTGACATGTGACGAAATAGGATGAGGTCGTAACTGTCTGAAAATAACGACGAGAATTTGAAGAAATCTTCCTCTAGTGGCATATTTAAGTATATTGTATACAAAGGAGTGGTATCCTTAAGATACGGATATACATCAGTTAGGTACACTGAATTACACTCACTACTGGTACTTTCAAATAATTAATGTTGACAACTTATATGACATTGCACTGTCAAAGTTCTGCACTTAGTTCAGCAGACACTAATATAGTAGTTTCACAAAGATAAAAATAAGTATGCACAAGAGTTCGCACAATTATTCCATGGGGTGTAGACGATTGATTTCAACAGCAGATAGAAAAAAAAAAACGCTACTGTCCATTCCGTCACCATTCCCTGTAGATTAGTAGCCCCATATCCAGTAGACTTGAGTGATGCAGGGCTAAGAGTAGCTATGATTGCTAGTGTTGATGAATGCATAATAATGATTTTCTTCTCTTTCGTTAGCAATCTCGTTTTACTGGCGCGTGAGTCAGACAAATTGTGAGGACAGTGGTTTATGCATCTCATCACGCTGTATGTGTGTTTATTGTCCTTTCAACCCTGCAATTAAAGAAAATTATTTTGATTTTTATTCTATGTAAGGTAATACTATGCATGAACTCATAGATTAAGAGAGTTACCTACTCAAGACAAATCTGTAAGAGTCAAGTAGCCTTTGAATGGTGAGAGAAAATGTCAGTTATCGTGTGTTTAAAATATCATAAGATGTTGTTATATACATCCTACTGAGTATTTAAAATGTCATGGGATGTTGTTATAGGCGTCCTAAGGGAGAAAATGAAATCTTTTGAAGAACATACAGTGGTCTTGAAATTTTTCTTTCTGCGCAAGATATATACATTATAATGAATATAGATTTAATATGTATAAATTGTACGATATATGCACATAACGTGTCAGAATCACGTAGATATAGGCTTATTTTCGCTAGGGTTATATCAAATGACAATTAACTGTACTGCTTATTTTGTAGATGGTATGTGAGACCATATGTGAATTGACAAAACAAAACGTTTGGCGAGTGCTGTAAAAAGGTTACATTTACGTGTGTTACAGTGAGTGAAGATGAGGGTGCTTGCAATGTGCAATACGTTTTCGGTACGTTTGCAGCGGTAAGGGATGCTAGACTTCGCTAGAATGGGCCATAGAAGGTGCAAACGCTTATGGACTTACCTGAAATTTGGTGAGATCTCGACATGACGCTGAATGGACTGACTGGACTTGGACACAGAAATATGTGGTTCCAGTACCACAGGTCGGAAATGACGGGCCTTTCCGTTGCAGCATAGGAAACTCTGATCGCACACTCGCCTACAGACACTATCCTACGGAGCAGCTCCAGGACATTTTGACGACGTGAAATTCGTCATTACCTAAAAACTGTGAAAACAAACTATATCGCCTAACCATGTGGCGCCCTTAGTTGGGTATGGGGTGTGGGGCAGGGGGGTGGGGGGCAATCCAACAAAGGAACTGCGACTGGTCACTCTCGCTTGACGTCAGCAGGTAGGCAACCGCAGGCCGCACCAGACAGTTCGTTGTATGAAATCAAGGTCGCGGGAATGTTTAGACAGCATGTGCCTTCCGTGAGTGATTTAAATGCTTTTAAAATGTGTCACGGAAACAGAGATAAACAAATAGGCCCGAAGAAATACATAACTAAAAATGATTCCACAGTAGATGCGATAATTCAAATCGATAAACGAATATACCTGCATTCTGTAATTTTTAAGTGTATGACTCGACTGATAGGAGCGAATCTTCAATTTTTACATGGTCGAGGTGCTGTCTACTTAAAATTCTTATTTACTTCGTTCATCTTCCATGCTTGCAACTACTTCTTTTTATTAAAAAGCTAAACCAGATAAATGTTCTCTTTCTAGCATACAAACTAATTGAATCTTTGTGCACCAGAAGGAACTTTGCTTCAATGATTAACATCAAAAATTTAACTACATCTTCAAACTTAGATATGATATATCCACGAAATCCAGGATATATAATTTCAAACTGTTTGACTGCGTTCACCCAATCTGATTCAAAAGACCTCCTCGAAGAAAACTAGAAATCAAAATCCGCACCAGGAATTGAGGACATTTCCGTTTGTGATCCCAAGGATTTGGTCAGTGGCTCGACATATAAACGTAGATAGTCTGCCATATAACGAACAGTCAGGCGTACCGTCCTCTGCATCAGAGTTTTTTTCCTCTATTTTGTTGACTGTACTCAGGAATTCTTCTTCCCCTTCCACAATGTGTGCAACGTCACAACTACTTGCACACTGGGCTTTCACTTGGTTTTCGTCTATCAAGTCAACAAAAAGTTCACTGGTTATATATTTCATGAAATCGTTATCGTGCGTTTCAGTGTCTGCAGTAGCTGTACTCATTTTCCCATGAGTAACCAATGCATATCGTCTGCATTTTCTGTTAAATAAGAAGCCGAATTCTTTGCCTAGCTCTGGACGTTCACCTTTCATTATTATATCTTGGAGTTGGTTGCTGATCACTGTCACATAAAAATCACAATAAACTCATTTCATCCCAGACTTACATAAGCCACGAAACATCACAACTTTTAAATTGTCCTAAAATCTTGTCCTCCGTCGCATCGCAACAGGTGCGGCAGTCAATGTTTATTTCTCAAAACATAGCACAGTTTTCTTTTCCATCACAGTAAATATAAGACATTTCTCTCAAAATTGCCCAAATTTCTTCCGAAATACCTGGATTGCGCTTAAAATATTAGTCTCATTTTGAAGCTTTGAACGATAGGGCAAAGGAATTGTGTGCTTTCTCAAATACGTATAAGCTTTTCGAGATAGGACCTTTAAAGTAAGCTCTGTGGCAGTATCCTAGGGACTCCATTTCATCCACATTTGGCCTCGTAACAAACAGCGAATTTATTCCAAATTGTACATTTAGGTAATACGTTTTCTACCTTCTTGCGTTTCTCTTTTTTAACAAAACGCGGTTGACAACTTTAATCCTTTTCAGGGCTGCATCGCGTACTATTAGTCTAGACTCCAACTGCCCTCTTTCGCAAATCTCTACTTTTATAGCGTAGAGCTCGCTTATTGAGCCTCACGTTGCGACTACAGTGTACACGCGGCATTCGCACACTGCCGGCTGTCTACCGGATGACGTCATAGCGCGGGGGGCACTGTGGGAAGCTTGGCCGCTGGCCCGCCGTAATGGGCTACTTTATACTTGTATTGCTACGCTGTGTTCTACGACGGAGTTATGAGGTGCGATCGCAACAAACATTGCTTAACGTGTGTGAGCATAGGGCTGCAAGAGGCGTATAGAGGCTACCCGGCAATAATGGAGTAAATTTGATGCTGCTTGGTCTTGGAAAATTAAATTTTTAGAATATATAGATAAAAATGTAAAATGAGAGAGCTGGCACGTCTAGGGTATACATTAAAATAAGATTCGCAGTCAATAAAGATATTTTAAATCCCGTTCAGGCCAAAGATACAATATCAGTTATGTTCTTGTTGTTGTTGTGGACTTCAGTCCTGAGACTGGTTAGATGCAGCTCTCCATGCAACTCTATCCTGTGCGAGCAAGCTTCTTCATCTCCCAGTACCTACTGCAAACTACATCCTTCTGTATCCGTTTAGTGTATTCATCTCTTGGTCACCCTCTACGACTTTTACCCTCCACGCTGCCCTCCAATACTAAATTCGTGATCCCTTGATGCCTCAGAACATGTCCTGCCAAGCGATCCCTTCTTCTAGTCACGTTGTGCCACAAACTTCTCTTCTCCCAAATCCTATTCAATACCTCCTCATTAGTTATATGATCTACCCATCTAATCTTCAGCATTCTTCTGTAGCACCACATTTCGAAAGCTTCTATTCCCTTCTTGTCCAAACTAGTTATCGTCCATGTTTCACTTCCATACATGGCTATGCTCAATACAAATACTTTCAGAAACGACTTCCTGACACTTAAATCTATACTCGATGTTAACAAATTTCTCTTCTTCAGAAACGCTTTCCTTGCCATTGTCAGTCTACATTTTATATCCTCTCTACTTCGACCATCATCAGTTATTTTGCTCCCAAAATAGCAAAACTCCTTTACTACTTTAAGTGTCTCATTTCCTAATCTAATGCCCTCAGCATCATCCGACTTAATCTGACTACTTTCCATTATCCTCGTTTTGCTTTTGTTGATGATCATCTTATACCCTCCTTTCATGACACTGTCCGTTCCGTTGAACTGCTCTTCCAAGTCCTTTGCTGTCACTTACAGAATTACAATGTCATCGGCGAACCTCAAAGTTTTTATTTCGTCTCCATGGATTTTAATACCTATTCCGAATTTTTCTTTTGGTTCCTTCACTGCTTGCTCAATATACAGATTAAATAACATCGGGGAGAGGCTGTGGCCGAGTGGTTATGGCGCTACAGTCTGGAACCGCGCGACCGATACGGTCGCAGGTTCGAATCCTGCCTCGTTCATGGATGTGTGTGTTGTCCTTAGGTTAGTTAGGTTTAAGTAGTTCTAAGTTCTAGGGGACTTACGACCTCAGCAGTTGAGTCCCATAGTGCTCAGAGGCATTTTTGGAGAGAGGCTACAACCCTGTCTCACTCCCTTCCCAACCACTGCTTCCCTTTCATGCCCCTCGACTCTTATAACTGCCATCTGGTTTCTGTACAAATTGTAAATAGCCTTTCGCTCCCTGTATTTTAACCATGCGACCTTCAGAATTAGAAAGGGAGTATTCCAGTCAACACTGTCAAAATCTTTCTCTAAGTCTACAAATCCTAGAAATGTAGGTTCGCCTTTACTTAACCCAGTTTCTAAGATAAGTCGTAGGGTCAGTATTGCCTCCCGTGTTCCAATATTTCTACGGAATCCGAACTTATCTTCCCCGAGGTCGGCTTCTACCAGTTTTTCCATTCGTCTGTAAGGATTTCGCGTTAGTATTTTGCATCCGTGACTTACAAGTTATAACTGAAAACAAATTTTAATATGTTATTATTGTACGTAGAAAGAGCGCCACTACTGCATGTTATCGTACGAGTATACACGCCAGTATTCAGCCAGTATAGAGTAGAGAGTTATATTAGAACATATGCTGGTTTACCCATATAGGCGCTACAGTCTGGCACCGCGCGACCGCTACGGTCGCAGGTTCGAATCCTGCCTCGAGCATGGATGTGTGTGATGTCCTTAGGTTAGTAAGGTTTAAGTAGTCCTAAGTTCTAGGGGACTGATGACCTCAGAGGTTAAGTCCCATAGTGCTCAGAGTCATTTAAACCAACCCATATAGGTATATGTATTATTTTTTTCCGTTTTTATCCATTCATTCGCCTAAGTAGTTTACGGTAAAGATTAAAACGCGGTATTCCCTCCTGTGTGGATGTAGTGAGGAAAAGTGAAGAACATTAATTTTACTATGTTTGCAAAAACTCCCATCGGATGTTTCATCGATATTGTACTGTCTCTCTTTTTCCGTCCATGATGGAGGATTTCTGTTTAGTTCATTTATAATGTGACATGCGTTAATTCTTACAGTACAAAGTTAACTTCACTTACTAGGTCCTTATTTCACCTGATCTATTTGCGTTATCGGTATCTGTAATACTTCGGAAAATCAAGAAATTTAAGCAGAGCGAGCTGAAAGCTGAACGCTGTCTTCAAGGCTCGAAGAACCATCATCTAATAGTCCATTATAATAGGTTTCAGGTTTTTCGTGTGTACGAAAAATCATAAACGTCTCTCTCTGGAATGTGCGTCGCTGTAGAGAGACATTCTCCCGAGTGAACTTGGTATTGTTGTTCCTCTTTTGCGGCGCCAATAAATATCCATCGTAATTATTAAAATTATTAATTAATCAGTAGATGTGGAGCCGCTCTATGGACCGCCGTTCTGTTTCCAGTTCGAAGTGAGGGACCCACGTTTCATCGCCAGTGACTAGTTTCTACAAGATATTGTCACGATCGACCTCATAGAGCACAATGAATTCCGCACAGATGCTCGTTCTGGCCTTCTGTGGCGAGGAACCCAGCGACTACACACTTTTAAGTACCCCAACTGGTTGGGGTGTTAGCCAGTGCTAACAACAAAAACGTGCTGCGAGGTGTTTGTGATCCGTCGTTCACATCGAATGAGAACATCCGCACTTGCCAGCAATGTAGGAGCCACAGCTTTGAGCGACCGGACAGGTTTACCCGACCTTGTTGCGTTGATGACAGACGCCTCGCCCGACGGGTCACCGCGCTTTTGTTTTCTGCCAGGTATCCCTAGATATTCTGCAGGCATCTACGAGTTTTAGCGATGCTCTGATTTTTCGACAAAATAAGCTCAATGACAGCTCTCTGCTAGGAACGCACCTCTGTTATTGACGCCAATTGGAATATATACGTATAGTGCCACTAGGTATCGAAACTTCTTGAAGTTATAGGGACTGAAGGGGGAATATTCCACAAAAAATTCCGAATTGCTCAACCGAAATAGGCCGAAGAAAAATAAATATAGCATAGTCTTTCCAACTGGCTTTCTGGAAGCTCACCTTTCTTCCGTAGGGGCTCTTGCTGTGTTTAGTGCAGCAAAAATCTGGAGGCCGATAGGTCGATGCTGTATTTCTTGGCTGGGGTTGGCTATAACTGGGTTCAACAGTGGTCTCGCTCAAGACTGACGAAACGCAGATCTGGATTTTGCCCTTTCTGCCATACCCCACTGTTATAGGAGTGTGGTAATATAGCATCACAAATCAGCATTATAATTTCATGTGACTCAACGGCCTTGCATTTGTAATGTAGCAACTCAAATTTGACCGAAAGTTTAATAAAATTTTTCGATTAAACTGTGCCTATAAAGGTCCAAACATAAAAGGATCGACTTTTCAAATAATGTTAAATTTATCAAGTTTTCTAAAGAAGTCAAATGTCTTTGACAATCTGTTAAAGGTAAATGGAGTAATAGGTGTTGTTTAAAGAAACTCAAAGCATAATAATGAATAGTTTCTATGATTATAAGGAAATCGGGATTCCATTTTGGGTTTTGAACCCGTGGTTCTGTGGATAACGCTGGCGCCAAGTGACGCGGAAAGAACGTAACGACATGAAAAGACAGCGGCAGCAGTCAAGTTAGCCTGGTGTGTGTACGTAGTTGTGCCATGTCTAGCGATGTCAATATTCTGTTGGTGCTAAAACCGTGCATAATCAAGTGAAAGTTTGTATTGCAGCGGTATTTGTGTCTGCATAATTTGCAGTTTCTGGAAAGAAAAAGAAAATGCAACACTGATGTAACATGGAGTATGGAGCCGACGTAACTTGCAAGAAAATAGCCACTGCAATAGTAATAAATTTATTCCATGTTACTGAAGACGTGAAGAACCTAGATACTTATCATTAAACAGTCTTCAACTACAGCACCACAACTACCATAGACAATACCTGCATTAAAATAAATATAATGAAATACTTCATATTTAATTATTGCATAGCGTGTCTCTTTAAGTCACTATTTTAAAGTCACAAACTGAATGCCAATTTCCTTGTTACTCTGGTTAAACAATTTTGAGTAAATATAAACCGTAAAAAGATTGTATAAAAATTATTTCAGAGTTGCGACAACGCGAGATTGTCATAAGTGTATTTACCTGGAAAATACAGCTTTAATTTTGAATGTATGCTTTCCCGGCGTATACAGCTGGCGAGGAGTTCTCGGGCTTCCAACCGGGTGGCGATGTCTTCAAACTGCGACGTTTCGACGAGTTTCATCATCTTCTGGCGAAGTGCCGAGACTTTGCGGCTGCCGGTCCCTTTATACCTGCGGTGTGCCCCCCACCACCTGGCCGCGGGAGGCTGGGTCCAGTGGAGCCGGCGGGCGGGGTGGAGGGGGAAGCAGGTGCGCCGTTCGTGTCTCCGTCAGAGCATTCCGGTCGCGTCTCATGAGCTGGACGGTTCTTGTTGCGTTCGTGGCGTATTGCGGCTAATGCTGGATTCCAGGCCGCGCTCAGTTGATAGCCTTCGTCCCTGTTCACAAGATTCTCGAGGACCCGTATTTCTATTGATTCTTTAATGACGCTATCCCAATAGCTCCCGGCTCGGCACAGCACCCTGGTGTTTTCGAAATCAAAGGTGTGGTTTTCTTTGATGCTATGTTCAGCTATAGCAGATTTCTCTATCTGTTCAAGTCGAACATGCCTGAAGTGTTCTTCGCACCTTTTAGAGATGCAGCGCTGCGTTTGACCAATGTACTGCACACCACATTCGCAGGAAATGTTGTATATACCAGGTGTGTTTAGTTTGAGTGGGTCTTTAGCTGAGCCCAGCAGCTCTTTCGTCTTCGGCTGTGGTCGGAAGACGGTATTTATGTTTGATTTTCTCGTCGAAACGCCGCAGTTTGAAGACATCGCCACCCGGCTGGAAGCCCGAGAACTCTTCGCCAACTGTATACGCCGGGAAAGCATTCATTAACATTTACGACACCTCTACGGGGAGGAGATGCTCTGTAGCTTCAAGCTGCTGCAGAAAGAACGCAACAGGAAAGCCAAATTGCTCAGCTCATTGGCTTTCCTCCAACGTTGCCGAGACAAGAACATCTTGCCACGATTTGCGGAATTAAGACATCCAGTGAAAACGAAGAAAACCGAACGTATTTTACGGCGAGCAGGGATGGCCATTGTCAGGGAACGCATTCACTACACACGGCAAGTACTGGACAAGAATGCACGCATCCGGATCGCATGTCACCTGAAAATGGCAGAAGCATTACCGGCACACACTTCGGAGTGGGTTGACTGCAGCTCTCACGCCGACAGTGAGGTGCAGAAACGACATGTTGCCGCAAAACAGATCAACAAATTTGGCAGACTCTCTGGAGCTCAGTCGACCCAGAAGGTGACAAATAGCACCAGAGCTATTGTAAATTTGACAGATAAGGTGCTAGACGCAGCCACAACTTCTGTCCTCACGAAAGGGTTGAACTTTGCACCTGTACCAAGGACCATACCGAAACGGGACATCATCAGCAGCGTAAAGGAAGAAATCCGGGGCCTACCCAAGGAGGAAGCTGAGCAGGTCCAAAGGGAGACCTGCAGGATCATCGACATGTCACGACTCCCTAAAGCTAACATTACTGCGCCGGAGCGAGAGGCTATCCGCGCACTGAGGGATGATGCTGACATCATGGTCCTCCCAGCAGACAAGGGAAATGCGACGGTGCTGATTCGCACAGTCGACTACCAACAAAAAATCTGCTCTCTGCTGCAAGACTCAGCCTACAGGAAATTCAACAAGGACGATGACCAGGAAAACCGTGGCGCTACTGAAGGACTCACATCTACCAGAGGCAGTGCAGAAACGGCTGTATCCCAGAGCGCCAACGACACCGCGCCTGTATGGATTGCCCAAGATTCACAAAGATGGGGTGCCTCTACGGCCGATTATGGACACTATCAACTCGCACACTTATTGACTGGCCAAATACCTGGCGACACTATTGAAACCACTGGTGGGACACTGCAGTCATCATGTGAAAAACTCCGCGGATTTCGTTAGAATACTGAAGGACGTCCGAATACAGAGTGATGACCTACTCGTGAGTTCCGACGTTACCTCCTTGTACACGAAAGTACCGCTAAAAGATGCCTTTGCGCTCCTTAATCAGCACTTCGAGCCTGAAACAGTGAAGCTCTTTGAATATGCACTTACGACCACCTACTTCAAGTGCAATGGAGAGCATTATGAACAAGTGGATGGAGTGGCCATGGGATCTCCCCTTGCTCCAGGGTTCGCGAATCTTTATATGGAAAACTTTGAGGACGTGGCACTACAAACTGCTCACCGTAAACCCAGGCACATCTTCCGCTATGTGGACGACACTTTCGTGATTTGGCAGCATGGCAGGCAGTCACTGAAGGAGTTTATGGACCACCTAAACGGCATACATGAGAATATCACCTTCACGATGGAAGTAGAAGAGAATGGCTGTATTCCATTCCTGGACATACTGATCAGGAAGAAAGCGGATGGCACGCTGGGCCATTCAGTATATAGAAAAAAGACGCACACAGACCTGTACCTCCATGCAACCAGCTGCCATCATCCGGCGCTACGCCAGTCAGTACTGACAACCATGGTACATAGGGCGCACGTCATTTGTGACAAAGAAAGCCTCTCAGACGAATTACACCACCTAAGAGAGGTATTTCGGAAAAACGGTTACAGTGAAACACAGATTGGCAGGGCCTTCAAGAGGAGACAGGCTGACAAATTTCAGGAATTGGAAGAGGAAGTTAACAAGAGACTCGCCTTTCTTCCATAATTGGGGCCCACATCAGCCAAAATCGGGAGGCTATTAAGAAAATCAAACATAAATACCGTCTTCCGACCACCGCCGAAGACGAAAGAGCTGGTGGGCTCAGCTAAAGACCCACACAACCTAAACACACCTGGTATATACAACATTTCCTGCGAATGTGGTGTGCAGTACATTGGTCACACGCAGCGCTGCATCTCTAAAAGGTGCGAGGAACACACCAGGCATGTTCGACTTGGACAGATAGAGAAATCTGCTATAGCTGAACATAGCATCAAAGAAAACCACACCTTTGATCTCGAAAACACCAGGGTGCTGTGCCGAGCCGGGAGCTATTGGGATAGCGTCATTAAAGAATCAATAGAAATACGGGTCCTCGAGAATCTTGTGAACAGGGATGAAGGCTATCAACTGAGCGCGGCCTGGAATCCAGCATTAGCCGCTATACGCCAGGAATGCAACAAGAACCGTCCAGCTTACGAGACGCGATCAGAATGCTCTGACGGAGACACGAACGGCGCACCCGCTTCCCCCTCCACCCCGCCCGCCGGCTCCCCTGGACCCAGCCTCCCGCGGCCAGGTGGTGGGGGCACACCGCAGGTATAAAGGGCCCGGCAGCCGCAAAGTCTCGGCACTTCGCTAGAAGATGATGAGTGTGTCACTCGTCGAAACGTCGCAGTTTGAAGACATCGCCACCCGGCTGGAAGCCCGAGAATTCTTCGCCAGCTTTAAATTTATTTGTGTAGATATAATACCATCTGGTGGCATTGCTGATTCACTTAATGCTGCAGACCTTGAGATTACTTTCACTTAATTTTCAGTAATACGTAATTGCAAATTTTTAAGAAGGTAGCCATTAGGCTACATAAGTATCTCCTAACTAGTATCCACCACTATCTCAAGTTGAACATTCAAAATTGAATGTGTAACAGTTAATTCATGTCAGTAACAACTCCTGAAATAATTAAGTTATATTGACCCTTCAGAGCTGGTAACCACAGTTCCTAGTAGAATTAGTATACTTTTTTAGAGGGAATGTCCCACTGTAAGATAATACCGTTCTAAATTTCGATTGCTACTGCGGTGAATATAAAACTACAAGGAAGTGCAGCGTATTCAGTGTAATATACTTTCATGTGGGGCGAAATTATTGCAAATCGAGCCCCGTGATCCTCATCGCGCTTCGGAGTGAGGTCCAACAGAGAATAAGTTGCCAGGAAATTACAAAATTCCGGTAGGTTTCAGAAGGTCAAATCAGTAATCATATATTGTTAGAATGAGTAAAAGTACTAAGAGTTATATGCTGCAGGTTAAATGACAATGCTCACTTGCGTGAACAGAAGGCATTAGTCTTCAGCGAAGAGAAACAGGGTATTCAGTGAGGCCATTTTTTGTGACGATACGCGAAGCAGGGACTGGATAAAGGGCCGTGCTTCCGTAATACCGGGCGGGACTGCAGCTCGTTTATTCGTGGCTCAGTAAGTGTCGAAGCATTTTCTTTCCAGCCGCTTAAATCATTATTCTGTACCATATTTAACATCACAGAAAGTAAGCATAGCATTTACATTAGTTGAAAGTTGGTAGCTTTTTAGTCAGAAAAAATATTATCCCTGCTTCGAAAAGATTAAAAAGTTTGATTGCACGAGATTTCTGTAGTGCAAAATTAAAAGACGGTTGGGTCACATGTGGAATCGGCGGGTTCGGTAACACATTACACGTGAGATCTGAGATTAATGTTGTATCATCTGATGATAGTCATATAATGAGATAATAACCACGCAGCCCGACGTTGGTCAAAGAATATCACAGCCGCAAACAATTAATACGTTAGTTCTGTAGTCTTTTGGACTTCGAGTATTGTCGGTAAGTAACTTGATTATGTGGCTGCAGGACATGTTCTTGCTTACATTACCTACCGTTAAGATGCCCTGGGTCTTCGTACTTACGTACCTGTCGTATGAAATGGGTTTTGAAATTCTACGTATGGTCCACAATTATTTATTTATTTATATTTTTGGTCATCAGTCTACTGACTGGTTTGATGCGGCCCGAAACTAATTCCTTTCCTGTGCTAACCTCTTCATCTCAGAGTAGCACTTGCAACCTACGTCCTCAATTATTTGCTTCACGTATTCCAATCTCTGTCATCCTCTACAGTTTTTGCCCTCTACAGCTCCCTCTAGTACCATGCAAGTCATTCCCTCATGTCTTAGATGTCCTATCATCCTGTCCCTTCTCCTTATCAGTGTTTTCCACATATTCCTTTCCTCTCTGATTCTGCGTAGAACCTCCTCATTCCTTACCTTATCAGTCCACCTAATTTTCAACATTCGTCTATAGCACCACATCTCAAATGCATCGATTCTCTTCTGTTCCGGTTTTCCCACAGTCCATGTTTCACTACCGTACAATGCTGTACTCCAGACGTACATCCTCAGAAATTTCTTCCTCAAATTAAGGCCGGTATTTGATTTTAGTAAACTTCTCTTGGCCAGAAATGTCTTTTTTGCCATAGAGAGTCTGCTTTTGATGTCCTCCTTGCTCCGTCCGTCATTGGTTATTTTACTGCCTAGGTAGCAGAATTCCTTCATTGACTTCGTGACCATCAATCCTGATGTTAAGTTTCTCGCTCTCCTCATTTCTACTACTTCTCATTACCTTCGTCTTTATCCGATTTACTCTCAAACCATACTGTGTACTCATTAGACTGTTCATTCCGTTCAGCAGATCATTTAATTCTTCTTCACTTTCGCTCGGGATAGCAATGTCATCAGTGAATCGTATCATTGATATCCTTTCACCTTGTATTTTAATTCCACTCCTGAACCTTTCTTTTATTTCCATCATTGCTTCCTCGATGTACAGACTGAAGAGTAGGGGCGAAAGACTACAGCCTTGTCTTACTCCCTTCTTAATACGAGCACTTCGTTCTTGGTCGTCCACTTTTATTATTCCCTCTTGGTTGTTGTACATATTGTATATGACCCGTCCCTCCCTATAGCTTACCCCTACTTTTTTCAGAATCTCGAACAGCTTGCACCACTTTATATTGTCGAACGCTTTTTCCAGGTGGACAAATCCTATCAAAGTGTCTTGATTTTTCTTTATCCTTGCTTCCATTATTAGCCGTAACGTCACAATTGCCTCTCTCGTCCCTTTACTTTTCCTAAAGCCAAACTGATCGTCACCTAGCGCATTCTCAATTTTGTTTTCCATTCTTCTGTATATTATTCTTGTAAGCAGCTTAGATGCATGAGCTGTTAAGCTGATTGTGCGATAATTCTCGCACTTGTCAGCTCTTGCCGTCTTCGGAATTGTGTGGATGATGCTTTTCCGAAAGTCAGATGGTATATCGCCAGACTCATATATTCTACACACCAACGTAAATAGTCGGTTTGTTGCCACATCCCCAAACGATTTTAGAAATTCTTATGGAATGTTATCTATCTTTTCTGCCTTATTTGACCATAAGTCCTCCAAAGCGCTTTTAAATTCCGATTCTAATACTGGATCCCCTATCTCTTCTAAATCGACTCCTGTTTCTTCTTCTATCACATCAGACAAATCTTCACCCTCATAGAGGCTTTCAATGTATTCTTTCCACCTATCTGCTCTCTCCTCTGAATTTAACAGTGGAATTCCCGTTGCACTCTTAATGTTACCACCGTTGCTTTTAATGTCACCATAGGTTGTTTTGACTTTCCTGTATGCTGAGTCTGTCCTTCTGACAACCATATCTTCACAACCATGTCTTCACATTTTTCCTGCAGTCATTTCGTCTTAGCTTCCCTGCACTTGCTATTCATTTCATTCCTCAGCGATTTGTATTTCTGTATTCCTGATTTTCCCAGAACATTTTTGTACTTCCTCCTTTCATCAATCAACTGAAGTATTTCTTCTGTTACCCATGGTTTCTTCGCAGCTACCTTCTTTGTACCTATGTTTCCCTTCCCAACTTCTGTGATGGCATTTTTTAGAGATGTCCATTCCTCTTCAACTGTACTGCCTACTGCGCTATTCCTTATTGCTGTATCTATAGCGTTAGAGAACTTCAAACGTATCTCGTCATTCCTTAGTACTTCCGTATCCCACTGCTTTGCGTATTGATTCTCCCTGACTAATGTCTTGAACTTCAGCCTACTCTTCATCACTACTATATTGTGATCTGAGTCTATATCTGTTCCTGGGTACGCCTTACAATCCAGTATTTGATTTCGGAATCTCTGTCTGACCATGATGTAATCAGACTGAAATCTTCCCGTATCTCCCGGCCTTTTCCAAGTATACCTCCTCCTCTTGTGATTCTTGAACAGGGTATTCGCTATTACTAGCTGAAACTTGTTACAGAACTCAATTAGTCTTTCTCCTCTTTCATTCCTTGTTCCAAGCCCATATTCTCCTGTAACCTTTTCTTCTACTCCTTGCCCTACAACTGCATTCCAGTCGCCCATGACTATTAGATTTTCGTCCCATTTTACATACTGCATTACCCTTTCAATATCCTCATACACTTTCTCTATCTGTTCATCTTCAGCTTGCGACGTCGGCATGTATACCTGAACTATCGTTGTCGGTGTTGGTCTGCTGTCGATTCTGATTAGAACAACCCAGTCACTGAACTGTTCACAATAACACACCCTCTGCCCTACCTTCCTATTCAAAATGAATGCTACACCTGTTATACCATTTTCTGCTGCTGTTGATATTACCCGATACTCATCTGACCATAAATCCTTGTCTTCCTTCCTCTTCACTTCACTGACCCCTACTATATCTAGATTGAGCCTTTGCATTTCCCTACTCAGATTTTCTAGTTTCCCTACCACGTTCAAGCTTCTGACATTCCACGCCCCGACTCGTGTAGAACGTTATCCTTTCGTATATTATTCAATCTTTTTCTCATGGTAACCTCCCCCTTGGCAGTCCCCTCCCGGAGATCCGAATGGGGGACTATTCCGGAATCTTTTGCCAATGGAGAGATCATCATGACACTTCTTCAATTACAGGCCACATGTCCTGTGGATACGCGTTACTTGTCTTTAATGCAGTGGTTTCCATTGCCTTTTGCATCCTCAGTCGTTGATCATTGCTGATTCTTCCGCCTTTAGGGGCAATTTTCCACCCCTACGACAAGAGAGTGCCCTGAACATCTATCCGCTCCTCCGCCCTCTTTGACAAGGCCGTTGGCAGAATGAGGCTGACTTCTTATGCCGGAAGTTTTCGGCCGCCAATGCTGATTATTTATCAAAATTTAGGCAGTGGCGGGGATGGAACCCGGGACCGAAGACGTTTTGATTATGAATCAAAGACGCTACCCTAGACCACGGGTACTCCACAATTATTCTGGACGCTAATTCATTTCTGGAATTCGTAGTCCCATTCGCATCCACAGTCGCTAACACGTTATGGGCACATCGATTCATCTCTCTAGTTTGATTACGAACCAGTACATGGTATTCGACTCATATGTAGGTTTCAGTCCATCAAACAATATCACATAATTATGTTATTCAGGCGGCTGTGTTGGCCATCGGTTCTAGGCGCTTCAGCTGCTACGGTCGCAGGTTAGAATCCTGACTCGAGCATGGATGTGTATGATGTCCTTAGGTTAGTTAGGTTTAAGTAGTTCTAAATCTAGGGGACTCACGACCTCAGATGTTAAGTCCCATAGTGCTCAGAGCCAACTAAACTAGGCACATCACAGACACATCCCTGCCTGAGGTAGGATTCGAACCTGCGACAGTAGCAGCAGCGTGGTTGCGGACTGGAACCTCTCTTGTGAAACTTAATTTAAACCTAGATTATAGATCTGATATGGCATAGGTCATCCTTCGATCCATTGTAGAACTTGGAAACCCACTCAGGGAATATTCGTTCACATTTTTGTTGAACGCAGTTGGTTTTTTTCCATCCTGCATTAAAACATTTCCTTTTATAAATAGTGCAATTTATAAACAATGTTTTGTGAGTAGAATAAAATTTCCAATGGTAAAGTTAACTTCTTTTTCGAAGTTATTTTACCAGCTAACTAAAAATAGGGATGCCTTGAACCCCTCCCACTAAATTTTGTTAGTATTAAGATTCCTTTACAGGGAGTGCAGTGGAGCTGACGCTGAAATCATTAAATATTTGGTTATATCATCTCTAGTCTCACTGAACTCTTCTGAACTCTACATGTCACGTGTGGTCTGGCGTCTCCTTACCAGCAACAGGTCCCAGGTTCAAACTAGCCAATTCCCTAAAAAACACGCTCAGAGCGTCGTTGCGCGAAAGTGGTAGGGAGACACAATATAGAACAAACAGACACCACGCAGAATGTTAGAATGTGTTCACGAGAGTCAAGCTCTAGGGATAAATGGTATTTCAGCGCAAATGTCAGTAAGCATTTGCTGATTTCATGATACAGCTAACCGCTGACTTAAAATCAAAAGGGAGAATTATGTCCAGAGTAATTTCAGTTTTCTTTAGAAATTCTTTTTACATACAGATTGGTTGGTTGGTTTAGAGACTTAAGAAACCAAATAAATAATAAAATTTTAAGATAAAATTTTAGCTGCCTTATGGTCCTGAACACATTTAATGGTACGAAAGACATGTTTTCTAGTGGGAGCATAGACAAGGTGTTTGAATTGCCGAACTGAATTAAGTGTGACACGTTTGTTTGTGTGGCCATCCTCCGCAGCAAGCATATAAATACTCGTTTTGTAAATCAAACTGCCTTTTCCTGCTGCTATAGGAATTGTTATTTGGCTATAGCGGCAGGGAAAAGCAGTTTGATTTACAAGACAAGTATGAATTAAGTGTGTTTGGCTAGTACTATAAATCAATTTTTTTCTTGCTAAACTGTCTGTGAATGAATCGATTCTACTGGTAATGGAGTTCAGCGCCGAAATTATAGGCATTAGGGAAGCTATACCATTGTTGGCAGCCACACCACAGATGTATTTCGATAGCTGTCAACCTCCAGCACTGACGGGAGCCGCAGATTGACGCATCGTTCGACACAGTACGCGGCCAAGAGGATTATGGTTCAAAATGGTTTAAAAGGTTCCAAGCACTATGGGACATAACATCTGAAGTCATCAGTCCTCTAGAACATACAACTACTTAAACCTAACTAACCTAAGGGTATCACATACATCCATGCCCGTAGCGGTCGCGCGGTTCCAGACTGAAGCGCCTAGAACCGCTCGGACACACCGGCCGGCAAAGTGGATCATGAATTTCTGCAGAGGTGGCTGGACTGCGAACGATCTAAAATTTGATGACAGAACACCAATCGTGCGCTATCTTTGTGATAGTGAAGTGCTACGAAGAAATGCTCCAAGCAAAATTTGATTTCAAATGAGTGTAAGTCGAGTTGTCTCGAATGCTTGCTAAACTTATATGATTTATGTTTATCTGCTAATTTAATAAATATTCCGTTTTTTTATAATTCTTGTTACAGTTAGTAAATTTAAGCTGTTGATAGATTATGACACACTAGCTGATACATGGTGTTCAATACACAACTAAAAAGATGCTTACATTATGGTTCTGACATATAAGTAATAAATTTTGTTTATTATAGTATGTATTTATTTATTATGTTATGTATGTCAGATACGAAGTGACTGAATGTACCAAGTTATCGAACTAATGTGCCACATTAAATGCAGGTATGTAACGGATCCCGTATGTAGGCGAGTTGTTCCTTATTTAAATATTATTGTAATATACTAGTTAAGTTTGTGAAGTGCTCAGGTTGAGTCAGATCATGTGGAGACACACACTTTTTGAGTGGTGCGCTCAAGTGACCGATTCTGAGGACTTTTCGTTCAGAACTTGAGGAAGATTTTGTAAGTTATTCGTTTATCTTTTATTTAATAATACTGTGCATTTTATTAACTGGCAATTCTAGCCAATGCATGGACTGTATAACTAAAGGTTCACAGCTAAGGAGTTTTTTAGCAGCGAGTTAGTTGCTGGGGATGAAAGCAGACGTGCGCTGATAGACCTTATGACTGTTTCCACCAAATGTTTTTAAACAGAAACGCGGGTAGCCTAATTACCTAAGGTGAGAGCAACATCAATTAAACTCACAACAGGTTTGTTGATATGGGATGCTGTTCAGAGAGTATCTACTCAGCAGAAAACCATTAGGTGAAGTGGCAGCTAGAATGAGAAATTCTCAAATTATGTAATGACATTAAGTTTTGTTACCACTGACAGTGATCTTTACGTCAGATTTAAAGAAGTCGGAAGTATCATCATAACATTTTTTCTTGATGATGGGCTGTTTACTGGAAGGAGTACAGATGGTTTTCCTGAAGTTCTGAACAAGCTTAACCAGAAGTTTGAAATAACATTTGTCATATCTTGAAACGTAAATTAAAATAAGTTCATCGGGAATTTTAGGATTTCAACCTATGTATAGAAAGAAATTCTCAAGACAGTTTTAGTTTTACTGTTTAAAAGCAGCAGGTACGGCTACGGAGCATATAAAGGTGACAGATGAACAAAATCTCGTCAGCAATGAGCCATTGGTAAGGACTTAGCACTAATGAGAAGCTATGGGGAGTCTGCTGTACATTGCAACAACATCTCGTCCATACATTTAATTTTATTATTAATTACTCAGAAAGATTTGGAGATAAATCAATGGATAGTCACTGTAAAACGGTAGAAGGAATTTTTCAGTACGTAAAATTAATTATCAGTTGTGCTATGTTCTTTGATGAACGTTACACACCATCTTCCTATTGTTATTCTAATTATAGAGATGATATCCCAACTAGATGCTCCACCAATGGAGTTCTTATCTTGGAAAAGGGACCTATTGTATGGCATGCTCGAAAGGAACGTCTAATGACAACTTCAATAGCTGAAACAGAATACCAATCCACCGTCTCCTCGATCTGTCTATATGTTGGATACGAAACTTTGGACAAGAACTTCGAATTTCAGCTCTGAAAGAATTGTGACAACAATGCGCTGACTATCAAGCTGTCATACATACGTTAAAGAACACCTATGAAGAAAAAAATGCCAGGGAGAAGTAACATATAGAAATTCCATGGAAGTTCATCTGGCAGGATAATAGAATGACAATAAAAATTAAACTTCTAGGAAGGCCAGGCCAACATATTGACTTACTGCCTCAACCACAGAGTCATAAGGTGTTCGAAGAGTTAAGAAAAGAAATTAAGGAACAGTGCTGAGAGTTACTTGTTTTTGTAGCTTGTTGTTACATGATGTGCTGACTGTTTATATACCTGTATACATGTTCCACATAATTTTTAATAATAATATAGCCGTTACCATATGTTCAATTAGTTGTTTTTTATCCAAGCACGTTATATGTGAAAAAGGTATATTAATGTTATTCGAAATATGGCCAAACTATTACTTATCACTAAAACCAGATATTATAAAGAAATAACCACAAAGGAAGATCATATCTAGTTACACACGACGAAGAACCTTCATCAGAAAGTAACCTAACATCGTGGAGACAATGAGGAAGCGTAATACTCTCTCTGATATATAGTACTAATGTCATGTAAAAGGTTTATTAGATACCATCATCACTGCTCCAAAGGGACGCTATTATAAACATGTAATTCCATTCATACATAAGTACAGCTATGGGTAGAATTGTTGAGAATACTTCCTAACCAATTAATCACTTACAGCTGTTAAATGTGTCTAATTACTCACTAATGAAAGAAGAACGTGATCTGTCATTTTCGGGGAATTCCTGGATGCCTTAACAACACTTGACCATTGACGGATAACGCTATAAAAGGCATTTAAATACGATGAACATATGTTTTTAACATTACTATAAATAATTTATCTGCCTGAGGATACCTCTCAATACAATAAAGGAATACATATATCAAATAAAATAATATAATTATATACACGTGTGTTTAACGATGACAGGGCAGGCGGTCGGCAGTATACTTGTTCAAAGAATGGTTTCGGTAATTTCCTGAATTGAAAAACTTGGAATACTTTAATGAGCATTAAAATCCATCCTTCCCAGTCTAGCGCCAGTGACTATACAAATGCACCGTCTCAACCGGCTACCGAGCGAGGTGGCGCAGTGGTTAGACACTGGACTCGCATTCGGGAGGACGACGGTTCAATCCCGCGTCCGGCCATCCTGATTTAGGTTTTCCGTGATTTCCCTAAATCACTCCAGGCAAATGCCGGGATGGTTCCTCTGAAAGGGCACGGCCGACTTCCTTCCCCATCCTTCCCTAATCCGATGAGACCGATGACCACGCTGTCTGGTCTCCTTCCCCAAACCAACCAACCAACCAATCTCAACCGGCTACACCCATTATACAGTGCTCTTACAATTGTAGATACTTGGAACATGTAAGTTTAATAACAAAAAAATAATAACATAAAAATAATAACATATCATTCATTGTCTCCATTCTTCTCGCTGCCCAAAGCCACACGCACTTGTAGAAGACGTGCAGACCACGACTACGCTGATGCTCCGCTGCTACATCTCCAAGTCCTCGCTACTGCCTCTCTGAAGTGCAGGGTCAGCGTTCTGCCAGGATGAGTGAGACATCGAGCTGAGGCAGACGGTGTGACATCAGTATTACACTCCTTGGGTGTAAAACTTTCCTTCCAATATCGTTACTTTGCCGACGTATGTTATTAATTTGTATTAGTTATAGCTTATTTTATCAAACGATAGCGTGAGTAACTTACTTAATCAGTAATTCTATGTCGTGCATTACTTAAGATCTAAACTTTGGTGCCCTTGTGAAGAATGTATTCGACATTTCTCTGCCTACTTTTTTCTGATGTGCAGAAAACACTTGTAGATGAATTCATTTGGTTCGGTAAGGACACTAATATCTTTCAACTGTTTCCTCACAATGGACTCGTGGTACTTTCGTTAATATTGTAACGGCCCTTGCCTGCAATTCTAAAACTATTCCGGAGTTTCCTGTATTTAATCATCTGAAAACAATCTCATAGTTCTAAGCTGTTTATTAATACCACTAGTATGTAATAACAGGCCACTGGGTGTTACACATTCATGGCAAGAATGCTAGAATTTTTCTTTGTTTATTCCATGTCAACAGTTAGTCATTATTTATAGGTAAAAATTTTCTGTTTCATACACAATCATATCATTTACGTTGAATGTGTGAGAGTTATTTTCTCTTTTTAAATTGAACTGAACACTTCTGATATCTTCGTGTTCACTGTCGGCGTGTTATGTATTTCCAATTGTAAACATCGCTGAGAGATAAACCAAAGTGCTCGATGCAGTCCGTCGATCTGACCAAAGCGGTCATAACAACTTCTAAAATTCAACACAAATAAAATATAAAAATGACGAACAAGTAGATAGTCCGTTCTCATCTCGCAATAATGTAAACCAATACTGAGTCATATAAATTCGAAATACAAAATATAGAAGCTGATGAGACGAAAGTGGGAAATTATGTTTTTGAGGCGTAAAAAATATCCTCTGCAAAAGAACTAGAGTAATGAAATTCGCTAATCGAAAAAGCCAGAGAAAAACAAAAAGTTGTGACTGTTGCTTTCCATGACGCAAAAAAGTAGGAAATTTAGCAAGTCGACTGCAATTTGCAATATTTTCGGAGTACATGAAAGCTCTAAAAAAATTTAATAGCTGATTCCTGAATCACTGCCTTCTGCCAAAAGAAACGGATATTAAAAAGTAACGGGTGTATCCGTGCAGCAAAAAGATACAGCGCGGGGAACAAATAAATGAAACGACTAAATCAATGTTAGAGATCAAAGACATGAAACTATAGGTTCATATGTTAAACTGACAATAACACTGAAACGGAGCCTCTATCTCTCAAAGCAAGTAGTACGGCGAATAAGAATCATATATTGCAAAGAAAATATATCACTCAATAATGTCAGGATCATGTAAATTGTAATCACTGTTTCACTCGTTACTACGATAACCAAAGATAATGTTTAAAATGTGAAAGATTGGCAGCCACGGGAATACGTTATTGCACTGGCAATAATAGCTAGTAATACTGTATACATTATCGTTGGTGTCACTCTGCGCTCGCCACTTTATTACGATTATAAAATGCTCGTAAACGACTGTTTGTGTTGAGATAACACAGTCGTAAGAAATTGGATAAACCGATATAACCATATTTCCTTTACAGTTTTGACATAGTGATCAATGACCGTGTCGTGTTTGCTTCTATTTTTTCGTGCAGAAGACGGAAGATGGAATAACCGAAAAACATCTCAATGCATGAACAAATAGAAACATCTTACGTATTTTTGCTTTTGTACTGTATGTAAGCCTAAAAATTACATTACAATTTGTCTTAACTGACGTACCGCCACTCCTAAGTAGTTCATACGTATTTTAGGGGTCTGAACAGAAAGAGTATTAACAGACGTAGCCTAATGATGTATTCGTGATCAATGGCACTATTATCGTGCCAAAGGCTGGCATCATCGTTCAATAGCATCGGTGAAGCTGGGATGTGGAGTGACTGGCGGCGTTCGTGTGGGTGGAGGGAAGAGGGAAGTTAGTTACTTCCGAGCAGTCGCATGGTACGGTTGACGCTCTCGACTGCGGCAGCTGGACACTTGCCTATATGAGTCACCCATGTTTCTGAGCAGACTATATGGTACGAAGCTAAACGTCTTCTGGGTGGAAGCAGTCTGATACACACAAGGAGCGGCGTGAGTCCCCTGAGTGAAACTACCTGCGAGAAGTGCCATAACTGAGTCACTGACGTAAATAATTTTCAACTTGTGAAGCAGGCAGAATAATATCTAACTGCAACTATTCATAACATAACAAATATCACCAAAACACATAGGCCTACATGAAAAGAACCACCACAACCAAAACTGTGAAATGTGAAACTGAGGACCGAGTATTTTGTCAGTAAAAAAAATCCATTTTCAGCATTAGTTATATGAGATCTAGAAGTTTGACAAGTTTATTATGGAAGATACTTCTGTATAGATCATTTTATGTATAGGATAAGGGAAAGTGATTAAAAAGGGCTAAATGAGAACTAAAGCTGTTTTCATCAGGGATTTTCACCTGCCTCGAGATGATTAGGTGTTGTGTCGTCTTCATCATCATTCATTCCCATTACGGTCAGAGGAAGGCAACGGGAAACCACCTCCACTAGGACCTTGCCTAGTAAGCGGTGGAGGTGTCCTGCATTGTCCCCTACGCTCTATTATGGGGTATGGGACTTCATTATCATCATCATCATCATCATCATCATCAGTATAAGCATAAACAGATGAACTGTTACCAGCAACTAAGTGTATATAAAGTAAGAGACAGTAATATTCAGTGTGACTAGTTATCTTGTGGTAAACATCTTTTTTTTTCAAGTTTAATTTCCATAGAATAAGTATGTGATGCACCTATACATTGAATACCACCAGCCGGCCGTTGTGACCGAGCGGTTCTAGGCGCTTCAGTCCGGAACAGCGCTGCTGCTACGGTCGCAGGTACGAATCCTGCTCGCGCATGGATGTGTGTGATGTCCTTAGGCTAGTTAGGTTTAAGTAGTTGTCCATCTAGGGGACTGATGACCTCAGAAGTTAAGCCCCATAGTGCTTAGAATCATTTCATCCATTTTTTAGTACTACCAACTAAATGGCAATTAGTTAAAACTGATAGTGAACTGTACGTAAACAAAGTGCGTTCTCTGGTCACACTTGTGCTATGTAGGGTGACACCAAACTGAGCTGATCATATACTGAAAGAAAGATGTACAGGTCATGTAATAACTATACTCATACTGTAAATATTAGTATGCAAGCAGCATGAAAGACAGCATATCTAGTATATAAGTCAAGCAGAAGCTAGTACAAGGTGCTATTGGACTGATATTTTATTTTGTATGTGAATATTTATATGTATACTAATCTCTTGTTTATCTATTTCATGTGAGATGATATGGATTGTATTATGAATTAGAGAATTTCTTATGCAAAAGTGTACTGTCACAATTTCATCAACATGATACATTATATGTTAAATGAAGTGAGACCTTGAGTTATGTGAGTTTACGCGGAGCAGGAGCTCAGAATTTGGCCACATGCGTTTTCGGCGGCATGTGTTTATTTTGAGATCGCGGTCTGTGTTGTTTGGATTTTGTTTCTGCTTTGCTCGTTGCCGATTCGTATCTAGAACGGGATTATTTCATGAGCACATGGTAATATGACGACAAACCAAGTAAAGGTACTCAATCTATGAAATATATAATGGGGGAAATAAAGAATTCTGTGAATATCAAACCACGAGCAATGCATAGTAACGAAAATGGCTAACATTAAAAAGCTACACAAGCGACACATTATTCATATACAGTACGCCACTTATAAGAAAGACAAATGTAAAAACTATATCAGTAGTTTGTACAAGAAGTACATGCGATCCAGGGGAAGAACAGACTGGTGTCGATAAGAAAATGGGACTCATTTATTTGTGAATGTTTTTATGAAAGAAGCTTCAGACGTAAATTGGTGGACAGTGGTCGCAATAGGACACTCAAGCGAGTGATGTTGTGGATCCAAAATGTGTAAAGTAAATAAGTGTTATGCAAAGTGAACAGTTCATATTTCAAACTCACCGTTGTGAACTGCACCCCAGCCAACGCAGTGAGAAGTCCGATGGACGTGACTTTTCTTCGATGCGTACACACACGTTGACGCACATATCCGCACACAAAAGCGACGTGCTGAACATATAAAAGATATTATTGCACTGGGGAGATAATGAACAAATAAAAAGCTTCCTCGTCAACAAACAAACACGTGTGAAAGCGTGCCTAATTGTCACTGCACACAAACTTCGCAGTTATACACTGAATGATTTTTTTTTTTAACAATTGTAATCAGTGGCTCTGCAGAGACGTTCTTGAAATACCTGTGGTGAACACTACAAAGCCTAGACGAGTACTGTTTGTTAAGCCAGCAGTCAAGAACTCAACACATTTAGTTCGAAAATACTCCATGATCTGTAGACAGTGGTGCCAACTACAAACTAGTGATAAATAAAGTTCCCTAAAGATAAATGGGAAACCTGGATCGCAAGAACAATGCAAATGCTAGACAATAATGAAAGTGAAAGCCATTGCACTAATCAAATTTTTCTGTAGGGCAGATCTGCGATGCAGTACTAATTTTTGTAGAGCTGATACTGCTTTGCTTTGATCTGCATGTATCAACGGCCGCAGCCGGTCGTCACTTGTGTGGAGCAAGCACGAATGGCGGCGTGGCCAGCCACCAGAGCCCTTTCCACGCGTTCCACCTATGGTGGGCATTTGCTGGGCAGCGGGTTTTCTGGAATCGTCACCAGAGGTCACCACACGAACTGACGGGCCCGCCTCCTCAACAGAGCGCGCCAGATCGAGATAGTCTGTTGTGTCAATCGGACGCGCCGCGCGTGTTTCGTAGCTACAGACAATTGCGTAAAGATTTTTATTTAAAAAAATCAGTAAGTAAGAAAAAGAGATAACAAACTCAGGCAGAACTTATATCTGCAGTACTGAATTTCTGTATATTGACTAAACCTTTATGAAGATTTTCTGAATGACAAATGTATTTGAATAAATTTTAAAAAATATGTACACAAAGACAATAAAGTGTAAAGTGTATGAAGCAAACATTTTCTCTAAAAGAACTGCCAAATGGACAGTGTATTTTATTAGTGATTCTGTTGGAATATGATATTTATTTACACCTCACAGTGCATTCTAATCTTACTCCAGTTGAACCCTCGTTTTGTATTTTTAAGGACAAAATAAGAAACAAATGTTCGAGGAGTCAATGACATGTCACTTTCTTGAATAATTAATAGAATGACGCCCAAACTTTTAATGAAGGCTAAAATATATTACCATTAAATTTTCTCTTTGTAATTAAATCTGTAAGGTAAGGCGAAATGGTCACGATTAATGTAAGGAAGGTATTTTTTTGCTGTTACGGTAAAGAATGTTCCAGAGAAATATTTTTGTATCGATACTGTAACGCAAGTTGAAGGCAGTCGACGTAATTTGTTTTTGGATTGTATAAACGCAGGAGCAGTGAGCTCTCAGTCTCTCACGTTTGGTTTCGCTGGCTGTTTCACAAAACGTAAGAATCGCTCTCGCTTCTATAACATTTGATTGAATAGTTACGCTGATTTAATTACAATAGCCATATTTAAATTAAGAACCTACTTTCCTTTTTCATTAATTCCACATATCAAATTATTATGCTGCTGTTACCAGACTATTATTTCAGCGTCCCTGAGATCTCTTTCTGCCGTCGTCATTATCAGTTTCCTCGCAATGTAATTACGCAAACTGCATAAATTTGAGACTGATCACTGGCCTCTAAACAATGCCGTCGGTCAACGTTCTCGTCGGTCTGATGGGAATCTGATGCTGGTTGGCGGAATATTTAATTTCATTATCCACAAGTAAAAATTTTCTATGCACCATTTTACCATTTCTGAAGCTTTCACACCAACAAAACCGATAAATAAAATATTACATTAATTTAAAAAAAAACCTTTAAGGTTATACAGTGTAACCTTCTTCCATTGTAACCCCTTCTGGATTAACCATTTTTTGCTGTAACCAATTTTCAGTATAAACATTTTCCAGTATAATTATTGTCAGTGTAAACCTTTCTATGGTCTAATCAGTTCCAGAGTAACCAGTCTTCCCTGAAGCAGTTTCTACACTAACATTTTCCCACTGTGTCCTCTCCCAGTGTAACCATTTCCAATGCAGCCATTTTCCATTGTAATTTTATATCAACATAACTGTTTTCCAATGTAGCGTTCTGCAGTGAACAATTTTTTAGTGTAACTTTTTCCTAGTCAAAACATTTGCCAGAGTAATTAATTCACGGTGTAAGCATTTTCCAGTGTAACTGTTTTACAGTGTAAATGAGTACTGAGGTAGAATTTTCCGCCATTTTCTGTATATGTGTTACAGTGTAATGGTTTTCCAGTCTGACTGTTTCGAAAACGTCACATTTCCAGATGTACCCCTTTCCAGTGTAACCATTTTCCAGTCTAAATTTCTTCCGCTTTACCATTTCCAGTGTAATCATGTTCCTTATTTTCAATGTTGCCTTTAGTCTGGTAAACCACTTCCACTTTAAGTATTTTCCAGTGTAACTGTTCTCCAGGGATGCTGTATTCCAGTTCAAAATGTTCAAATGTGTTTGAAATCTTATGGGACTTAACTGCTAAGGTCATCAGTCCCTAAGCTTATACAGTACTCAACCTAAATTATCCTAAGGACAAACACACACTCCCATGCCCAGGGGAGGACTCGAACCTCTGCCGGGACCAGCCGCACAGTCACGACTGCAGGGCCCCCGACTGCTCAGCTACTCTCGCGCGGCTGTATTCCAGTGTAACAGTAATTTAGTCTAGGTATTTTCCAGTATAAGTACTTTCCATTGTAACTATTTTCGTGCGCACATTTTCAGTGTAACCATTTCCAGTGCAATAAATCTCCAGTGCAACCATTTTCCAATGCAATCATTTGCCAGTGCAATCATTTTCCAGTGCAACCATTTTGTAGTGTAACTGTTTCCCAGTGTAACTGTATTCAGTGTAAAAATTTTCCATTATACCCACTTTTCCACATAAACATCTTCCAGAGTAAAGCCTTTCTCAGTGTAAACATTTTCCAGCATAGCCATTTTCCAGTGTAACTGTTCCCCCTGCAATCATTTTCCAGCGTAACCATTGACAGTGTACCTGGTTTTCATTGTAACCATTTCTGGTAACACATTTTTCAAGTGTAATCTTTTGCATTGTTACTATTTTATAGTGTCACCGCTTTCTAATGCAACAATTTTCCAGTGCAAGATTCATCTAGTACAACCATTTTCCAGTGTACCATTTTCCAGTGTAACCATTAAATGGTGTGCGGTTTCCAGTGGTACTGTTTTGGAGTGTATTCGTTTGCCAGTGTAAGTGTTTTCGAAAGTTACTTAGTCTAGTTAAACTTTTGCAGTGTAACCGTTTCCTCAAGACTTGTTCCAATAAGCAAAACATACAGATTCCTGATGTCATATCCTCAGGTCAGCACGCTTATCTGGTGAGCACTAACCATGAAGCCCTTAAGTGTGATTCCTTAATATCACGGATGTTTCACTGACTTTAACTTCATGTAGTGGTATCATTAGCAGATGTTTACACTGGAAAACACTTACATATGAAAATGTTTATACTGCGAAATAATTACCCTGCGAGCTTTTACACAGGACAATGGTTCCACTATAAAGCAGTTACACTGAGAAACTGTTACGCTTTATAAATCTTTCTGTTAAAATGTGTATGTTTGACATGTATATCTACGGTTGAAGTTTGGCATTATCAAGAGGCAGTTTGTTGGCTCTAACATAGGCTTTTACAATTTTTGCTGTCACATAGGTTCTCGCATTTTTTGCGGTAACATGCATTGTTACAATTATTACTACAAATATAGGCTGTTACAAATTTTGCTGTGACATAGGTTCTAGCAATTTTTGCGGTAACATGCATTGTTACAATTTTTACTGCAATTTTGGTTGTTTAATGATATTCTTTACCACGCGGCATAAATTAGGCGTGTTTTCAGGGTAACAGTAGTCACCCATTACACCCACACACTGACAGCTATTGCTGACACAAAATTGTCTTAAGACCAAATAACAAACACTGCCAACTAATGACACATACACTATCACATTTTGGGAGTTAGAATGTCAGTTTCTGGTGGCACAAATCTATTTCAGTTACGCATCCCCTTTTGTTTGTGTAAAATAGCAATATCGTGCGTGAACATGATTGTGGTCAACAGAGTTTAGGTCCTATGTTTTTGTGTGTCAGATAATGGTTTCTCAATGTACTATGTGGCAGCTGACATTATCTTATGATTACTAATGAGAGATAGACGGTTGTTTTTCCAGATTTCATCAATGATTCGTGTTAAACCATTATAATGTAGCAATCACCATTAGCTGTCCTGAGAATGCTCACAGGCCTGCATTTCCTGGATCGAATTATTTTGGAGATTTTCTACGACAATGAACACGAGGCCGTTCTGGTACTTTGTCCTTCAAGCACAGCATCTAGCAAGATCCAATAGTGGTCACACGCATCAATACCAAAATCCAGCAGATGCGTTAAACACTTGATGCAAGCATAAATAATTGAGTGAATAAATAATATGTAAAAGACGGTATTCAATGTGCAGCACACTTTATTAAATAGTAAGGTAGTACAACCCCCCCCCCCCATCATACATCTTCTCCCATCAACAATAGACTGTAAGGTTATTGGAACAGAAATCGCAAAAACAGGCAGTAATGGCGGCGACTTCTCAGCCGAGGTGCCACGGGTCCAGATCGCTTCCGCACGAGGCGCCGTTGACGACGAGAACGTCGACACCCTCGCAGATGTATTGGGCTTGTCGGTGGCTCAGAAGTGCCAGACGCTTCGATGGGGAGAGCCGCAGCGGTGGGTGGTAGGGGCTCTCCAGCGTCCTGTAGGCGGAATAAAGAAGCTTGAGAATTTCGCCACCAAACAACAGTTTACGTACTTCAGTGCATTGTTTCAAAGTAAATGACAAAAAATTGCGTTAATTCCAAAGGCTATCAGTTAGCGTGAATGTCGTAACAATGCTGTTCTAATTTTCAAATTATCGAAAGCACATGTTAGTCGACTTCGCAGTTCACAGACATTCGTGTGATCAGCTCATTGGTGGTCGTGGCTGTTAAGACACTGTTCTACATGGGTGACTATTAAGACGGTCATGCGGAGTGTTTTGCAAAGACGTCTTTCACTCGCTAAATAGTTCACTACTGGAACCTTGTACTTTATACTGTGTGGATCATGTTGCGCTGAAACGAAATTGACGTAGGTTGTCAATCAAGCAGACGTAACAGCACCTGTAATGTTGTCAATATACCTAACCGAATTATTGCCTGGTGTCAACAGCATCAGGTGTCTACAAGCCACTATCACCGTGTGGTGAACCTAAGGAAATGCAAAGATAATTACAAAAAATTTCCACTAGGTGTACTAATGGCAGCACTCTCTAACTAAACGTAAATACAAGATAATGTCTATAAAATAGATAAGTAGCCGTAATTCTGCCAACTACACATGTCTCGGCATATAAGAATTTAGAGGTAATTACGAGAACCAATACAGAGTGGGATAAATACTTCAATCAGTATCAACAAACGAAAATGTAGGTCAATGAAAATGGAAATCAAAGCTTTGTTGGATCGGTTCTGCGAAAATACACTGCATACATAAGGAACATTGCACGAAAGGCATTAGGTATAACAGTTCCGCGGTATTGTTCTTGCGTTAAAGGAGTTCTCATGAAGTAGGAACGTCTGCTCGCATACAACGAATTCAGAAGCGTACTCCTAGGTTGGGAAGAGGTCGGTTTAGCCCATACGAAAAGAGTAACAGAGATGCACGCCTAACTTTAATGTCTCTCTTTGGACGAAAGAAAGTGCACTTCACCTGAAACTTTGTTGGCTAATTTAGAGATCCTTTATCTGAATAGGAGTGTACGACATTATACTGCCGTCGTCAACATCACAAAGGGAACATCAGAACAAGAGACTAGGAGGGCACAGGGGTGGCTACACAGTCACGTTTCCTCACTCAACACGAGAATGAATTTTCAGAGATATTCGTTAACATTGTTAGGAAGAACACTCCACCATGTACCACACTCTGGGTTGTGGAGTATATTGATAAATGCGGATTTACCACTTCTGACTGTCAGCAGTGTATGTAAACTGAAAGCTTACGAAGAATACGCACATTAAGTCTCTAACTGCTAAGCAGAAGCTTCAACTTAAGGAATTGCTTATAAAATAGACGATGCCACTATTTTTTCTGCAAATTAGTTAGATCTTTGACGTAGTGAGTACTTTCTCGTGATTTCCTGCCTCACTCGCCGGTCTAAATGAGAGGGGCGATAAAGTTAGAAAAAATATAACTGAATCAATGGTTAGCAGACATTCAATCCATCCACACTTCATTCGCAAAGCAGCACAGAATATAATGAAGCGATAATGATACCAGAAGAACTCCCTGCCACACACAACGCAAGACTGAAGTGTCTAGGACACAAACGCAAATTAGAGAGTTGAGTTAGCTGATCGATACTTACACCCAACATTACATTTGTGAATAAAAAATGGTGCGATAAGAACACTTTCGAGGACAGTTGCCACTCCAGTCGTACAATTTGTGAAATGCAAGTGGATAAATTGTTTTAGCAAAGCCTTATTGGAGTTCCAGGGAAACGTGACAGAGTTTAGTAACTAGTGGATGAGTTAAATGCAATGAGGTTGCCACTGTTCCGTTTGCCCTGTCATTAGCTACATAACACGAGAGGCCTCACCTGCAGAGTGTCTGGGACCGCAGCTCGGCTCTGCTCCTCCTCTTCCACGTCCTCCTCCATCTCCTGGTATCCGGCGCCCAGGCAGCATAGGTTCCTGATGCGTTGGAAGATCTGCATACACAAAACAAGGTGTGAGACAGTGGCCAGAGCAAGCGAAATTCAACGCAATTTAATACATGCTGCTGATGCTCTACAGTACAGGTAATGCAAGAATCACGAGCTTCGTCCTCTTTGCTGAAAAACGCCTGACTGTTTGCAAAGTGTGTGGAACCATAGTTTGGCAGCCTTCAGAATAAACAAACGTTGATGTTTCAGATACTGCATCTGCGTTACTAGCAAGCAGCAATTACCTTGTGTTATGAAAGCTCTATATATTCTGCGTCATCGAATCGGTAGACTCAATCAACACTAGACATACCCCGCCCTACAATGCCATTACTACAGTTTATCTTCCCCTTCGTCGTACCAACTGAGAAGTGAGAACAAGCTATCGTCTCAGTCTACGTGTATACTGCAACTGGAATTCTGCATTCGAATAGTAATGGCGGCTGTTTGGGGACGTACCGTGTGGCGTCCAGATCGTCTTCCCTCTCCAGTAGGATGAGGACGCGAAGCGTGGTGTGGTGTCTCTGAAGAGCGGGACGGCACAGTTTCCACACTAGTCCAGCAGGCAGACCAGGCGCCACCAGTGTCCTGGAGAAAAAAATTATGAAGTTTGAAATAGCGCCGTCTTGCAATGGTGTGCTCGACAGATGTGTATGGCAAGGATATAAGAATTAGTGGTAACCTAAAGTTGCTGCCTTAGTATTGAAAGGTTCGTGTTACGGACTATATGAATCTAAACGAGAAACTTGGCGTCAGTTTCTTTTTTTCTGTCGTGGACTAACTTCAAGACAAAAGCTATTAGGGTGTAATTTTGTTGGAAGTTATAACACTGTGATTTTTATTAGCTTCACTTTACTTGTGAGTGATGGGCTATGTAATGCAGTGAGGTATGTGTCGCTGTTATTATTGTTTCACTTGTCTTCAGTTTGAATACATGTTCGATGCAACTTTCAAAGCTAGACAGAAATGGGCAAGCCTCTCATGGTGAGCCCCCTTTGCTTTAACCTGTTTTTAGTAGTCACATCTTGCTCTCCTTGTACAATGGTTAGCTCCTTTCCCCCTCCACACACGTTCTTTTCTACATGACCACAGTTATCATAGCTTAATAATTTGCAATTAGTTCCACCATTAAACTGTATTGTAAGTGTCTTCCTGATTCGTTGCAATACCTCCTAATTAGCTGACCAGCTTGCCCATCCATTATTCAGCATTCTTCTGTAGATGGCGCTAGGCAATCAGGATTATGACCTTACTGAGTCGTAAAGTAAATTCCAACACTAACTGCACAAAGATATTTGCAAACTAAGCGTGTGTTTCTCAGACACTTAATAAAAGTGACGAGGGCGCATTCTGTTTACTCTGCAAAATAAATAGGCCAGGAAAAAAACGTTGTATAGGTGCAAGACGCCGTCTGCACTGCTAACATGTAATGACTGGCGGATATATCCAGTAGTTGCCTCTAGACCACTCCTATAACGGAAGAGTACGGAATCCGCGGTACTCACCCCTCCAGCACCACGCTCTTCCTCTCCATGCAGGCGGTTTCCAAGCAACAGAAGAAAGAACTCGTCCCGCGTCACAGCTCGCACCTATTGGGGAAGAGAATACGACTGTAGACAACGAAGATTTCGTTGAAGTGTTGGGATGGTGTAATATTCAACATATCTGGACTGTTCGCTGCTGTATCAGTAATCACACTTTCTAGGCACTCGATAAATATTTACATTTGTGTTGTCTGATAACAACAAAAAAAGTAGGAATATTCGAGCCATCGTGCTATCGTTGGTCACTTCGAATCTTAAAGCTGACGCTGTCGAGTCTTGTTTGCATGTGGAATTACAGGGAAACTTTCGTAAAAGACTGGTAATACACAGTATTTACAAGAACCAAGGGGCAAGAGTTAGAATGGAAAAGTAAGAGACAGGTGTTCTGATTAAAAGCGTAGTAAAACCGGGATGCAGTCTTCCTTCCCTACTGTCATTGCTGTACATCAAAGAAGCAATGACGAAAATAAGACAAAGCTTCAAGGAAGCAATTAAAATTCGGTGTGAAAGAATAGCAGTAGTAAAATTCGCAAATGAGGTTTCAACCCTCTGTGAATGGGAAAACGGTTTACTAAACATGTAGAGTGAACTGAGCAGTGTAATGAGCAGACAATGTGCCCTCTGAGGAAAACAATGAATAAAAAAAAGAGAGTGGGAGGCGGGGGGGGGGGGGGGGGAAATTCTCCAACGTTCAACGTTGGAAGCAAAATCACACAAGACGGTTAAAGCGAGAAAGCTTCAAGAAGTGGACCAGAACAGATGAAGACGGTGATCCCCCGGTAAATGGAGCCTGCTAATATCAAACACAGGTCTTAATTCGGGGATTAAATGTCTTAAGTCTATACGTCTGTAACACATTAGGGAAAATCTGAAACGAAGAGAACTGTAGCGTTTTGAAAGTGTTGTTGGATATTTCCATTAAAATTCAGAGGACTGGAGAGATAAGATATAATCAGTTCCTCCGGTGAGAAAGAAGGAATATATGAAAAAACGCGGACTTGAATAATGATCTTCATTAAATGAAATCTGTCACTATATCAGGGAATACATTCCATTTTACCACAGGAGCCGCAGAGTGTCAAATATTTAGCTGAAAGCACATCTTGCAATGCGTTCAACAAATAATTCAGGACGATGATGTTAAAAGGTATTATGAGACGAAGAGGTGGGCACAGTCTTTTTCTGTTCTTGCTGGCCGCTTCAAACTAGTCGGAGGACTAACTAAATTTAGTTTCCGCCTCATAAAAAATTCAGTGCATCCCAACGCCTATAAGGATCTCTCTGTATACATCACCAGAGCAAGCGATACACCGTTAATCAACCACACGAGCTGCAATGGTGTCTTCCATCGCCAGGTCATGCAGCAGGTCTTTTACATGAGATTCCTCTGTCACAAAACGCTGCAACATCACTATCTGCTTCTCTACTCTGACGTTCCCTGTAATCAGGTTCCTTCGCATTGTCAATAAGGTCTTGTTACTCGTAGCCAACGCCATAAGTAGCGTGTTGTTGAGTGCTTTTGGACGCTTCAGTTCTTTCAGTTACGTTAAACTGTTTGCGTCCCGGCAGAGTCTAACTGACTCGAAACAAAAACGAATGAACAATTGTCATCCCCTACAATTTAAGTTTTGCTCTCGGAAGCAGTGTAACACGACGATACTCACCTGCAAGGTGTCTTCTTCTGGAGAGACGTCGTCCCACACACGCGTCTCCTCCGTCTCCTCTGGCGCTGCTAACAGGCAGCAGAACCACTCCCTCACACGAGAAAACATCTGTGCAGAGGAGGCACCACGTGAGATGTAGTCCAGGCAATATACAGGGACAAACATTACAGCTAGTGACGTTATATTTTCAGGAACAATTTCGCTGCAAATCTTGCAATATTAAATACCTCATTCATTAGGTAAATTGGGATTTTTCTGTAGTTACTACACTGAAGTTTAATAGAGAAGATTGAAATGTACGTGGGATCTGTTGGAATAAGTCATTAAAAGCAACATATTTTTTCACGAATCAAATATAAAGCAACTGACTAGACTTCTTTTCTAAAGATGTGTAGCAGGTACTTCCGCCCCCCACCCTCCCCGCCCTCGTTTGGCATTGTGAGTGTTAAACGATGACTAAGATTCTCTTTCCACTATGTCTGTCTGTTGTCCACCATGCACAATACAAAGGCAAATCTGATATCGGAAGGGGAGCAATGACAGTTTTTGGCGCAGGATTTGCAGTACACAAATCACTCACAGACAATACCCAGCATTTCATTTCAAAATCAGAAAGTTTCTTTACAACCACCTTGAAATCAGGAAACAAAATATACACAATCATCAACCCACATTCATCGACAAACGATCACAACAGCAAGAAGCCACATAAAGTTGAAAGCTTTTCGGAAGTTCTCCTCTTGTCTGATCTGTTTATCGGCCATGTTTCACCTCCATACGTGGCTAAACTCCACACATATACCTTCAGAAAGGACTCCCTGACACTTAAATTTATACTTGCTGCTAACAAACTTCTCTTCTTCAGAAATTCTTTTCTTGCCATTTCCAGTCTCCTTACTTCGACCATCATCCATTATTTTGCTTCCCAAATAGCATAATTCGTCTACTACTTTAAGTGTTTCAATTCCCAATCTAATTCCCTCAGCATCACCTGATTTAATTCGATTGCAATCCACTGTCCTCATTTTGCTTTTGTTGTAGTTCATCTTATATCTTTTTTCAAGACGCCGCCCATTCCGTTCAACTGCTCTTCCAAGTCCTTTACCCTCTCCGACAGAATTATAATGTCGTCGGCAAACCTCAATTTTTTTTATTTCTTCTCCGTAGACGTTAATTCCTGCTCCCACTCTTTCTTTTGTTTCCTCTAATACTAGCTCAATATACAGGCTGAATAACATCTGGAATAAGCTACAACTCTGTCTCTCTCCCTTTCCAACCACTGCTTCCCTTTCATGCCCCTCGACTCTTACAACTGCCATCTGGTTTCACAACTAGGCAAAGAAAAAAGTAGTCAGAGTACTGATTCTCACATAGTACCCAAACGTACGAAGAAAATGATCATTTTATGCATTATTGTCAAAATTTTAACATAAAAATTATGTCTCAACACTATCGGGACACCCTCCGCTGTACATTGAAAACTTCATTCTGTGAACATCCTCCTGTCTGTAGCTAAGCCATTTTTGTATAACATTCTTTCCTCCATGAATGTTGGTCTTGCATATTTCTCAGGAGAACATCTGTGAAGTTGGAAAGGTTGGAAACGAGGTACGGGCGGAAGCAAAGCTGTGAGGACGATTCATGCGTTATGCTTGAGTAGCTAAGTACTGCACGAAAGGCGAAGGTCCCGAATTAGCGTCTCGGTCTGGCGTACGGTCTTCATCTGCCAGAAAGTTTCAAGTAAAAGATTCCTCGAGTCAGACCATCACTGCAAACAGGTGAAAATTAGGCTAGTCACAAGAAACAGAAAGACAATACAGAATAAAGTTATAAGACTGCACCCAGAATACGTGTATTTAAACACTGGCAAAATTATTGAAGAATGTAATCAAAACACAACTGAAAAATCGACAGACCTCTCGAAGAAAGTTCACAAAGGGTGTGTAAGGGTCATCCTCTCTGGAAACGCAAACGTAAATAGTGGAAAGCAAATTGTGACCAGACCACTGAACAAAGAATCCTGGCGTGGAATAACGTTACAGTAGCAGTACAACGGAAACAAGTGAGGATTTCCAAAAGAGTCCAGAGAATCTTCAAAAGATACTGGAAGATTGTAAAGCGCATACGTCGATTAGATTAACTGAAATCGAGGAAGGCTACAGAAAAAAATAATATCTGAAATTCTGCAGAACATTCAGGAATATTTATAGGGTTATCACCCTTCAAATAACTAGTTCAAAGGATCAGACAGAGCTCTAGAAACAAATGTTGAAGAAAATTACTAAATCCTCAAAAAACAATTGTTTGATAAACTCTTCAATGGCGAGAAGCCTAAAGAAAAATTAAACTTCACGAAAACAATACCAGATTTAGATTAAAAACATCTCATAGCAACAGAAATTAGGAAGATTACAAACAACTAAAAAGCAACAGAGCCCATGAAGAAGATGGTACTATTACCGATATGTGGAAACTCAAATAGTAGAACATCAATAAGACGATTCATAATGTTCTAGCATGAAAGTAGATTACAGATAAAATCCTACTGGAATGTAAATGCCCGTCGATTCACAAAGACTCCGTCAAGATAGGCTCTAATAGTTACAGAGGTATCTCATTTATTACCAGTCAGTTACGAAACTCTTCAATAGACCTTACTCAAAATACAGGAACCACAACTGATAGGATGAATACGTATTGAGCAGACTTTGAGCCTCTGAACACTTCTGAAGTTCGAAGAGACCAACAGCACTGTGATGACATTTGTGGATTTTAAGAAAGCCTACTACTCCATAGAGAGGCAGATTCTCTTTGACACATTAGGAGAATACACAGAGAAGTAGGACACCCATACAAGAGACAATCAAGGACGCAACATCCAGAATATAGTTTGTGAAATTTCTCAGTACCATTCGAGGTACGCACAGGGTTCAGACGTGATGACTGGGTGTTGTGTGATGTCCTTAGGCTAGTTAAGTTTAAGTAGTTCTAGGTTCTAGGGGACTGATGACCATAGATGTTAAGTCCCATAGTGCTCAGAGCCATTTGAACCATTTTGAACAGGGTTCAGACAAGGAGACGGATTCATTTATCTGTATTGCATACTGTAACTGAAACAGCTCTGCACCTAAATTTCAGTTTGTGCAAAGCTGCCGTTGACTTGAACTGGAGGAAGTGAAACATTATCACCACACAGCTACCCATTAATTGCACCATTGTTGTTTCATTCTTACATTCGCTTAAGAGGACACTTCAAAACTAGTACTGTAATTATACACTCCTGGAAATGGAAAAAAGAACACATTGACACCGGTGTGTCAGACCCACCATACTTGCTCCGGACACTGCGAGAGGGCTGTACAAGCAATGATCACACGCACGGCACAGCGGACACACCAGGAACCGCGGTGTTGGCCGTCGAATGGCGCTAGCTGCGCAGCATTTGTGCACCGCCGCCGTCAGTGTCAGCCAGTTTGCCGTGGCATACGGAGCTCCATCGCAGTCTTTAACACTGGTAGCATGCCGCGACAGCGTGGACGTGAACCGTATGTGCAGTTGACGGACTTTGAGCGAGGGCGTATAGTGGGCATGCGGGAGGCCGGGTGGACGTACCGCCGAATTGCTCAACACATGGGGCGTGAGGTCTCCACAGTACATCGATGTTGTCGCCAGTGGTCGGCGGAAGGTGCACGTGCCCGTCGACCTGGGACCGGACCGCAGCGACGCACGGATGCACGCCAAGACCGTAGGATCCTACGCAGTGCCGTAGGGGACCGCACCGCCACTTCCCAGCAAATTAGGGACACTGTTGCTCCTGGGGTATCGGCGAGGACCATTCGCAACCGTCTCCATGAAGCTGGGCTACGGTCCCGCACACCGTTAGGCCTTCTTCCGCTCACGCCCCAACATCGTGCAGCCCGCCTCCAGTGGTGTCGCGACAGACGTGAATGGAGGGACGAATGGAGACGTGTCGTCTTCAGCGATGAGAGTCGCTTCTGCCTTGGTGCCAATGATGGTCGTATGCGTGTTTGGCGCCGTGCAGGTGAGCGCCACAATTAGGACTGCATACGACCGAGGCACACAGGGCCAACACCCGGCATCATGGTGTGGGGAGCGATCTCCTACACTGGCCGTACACCACTGGTGATCGTCGAGGGGACACTGAATAGTGCACGGTACATCCAAACCGTCATCGAACCCATCGTTCTACCATTCCTAGACCGGCAAGGGAACTTGCTGTTCCAACAGGACAATGCACGTCCGCATGTATCCCGTGCCACCCAACGTGCTCTAGAAGGTGTAAGTCAACTACCCTGGCCAGCATGATCTCCGGATCTGTCCCCCATTGAGCATGTTTGGGACTGGATGAAGCGTCGTCTCTCGCGGTCTGCACGTCCAGCACGAACGCTGGTCCAACTGAGGCGCCAGGTGGAAATGGCATAGCAAGCCGTTCCACAGGACTACATCCAGCATCTCTACGATCGTCTCCATGGGAGAATAGCAGCCTGCATTGCTGCGAAAGGTGGATATACACTGTACTAGTGCCGACATTGTGCATGCTCTGTTGCCTGTGTCTATGTGCCTGTGGTTCTGTCAGTGTGATCATGTGATGTATCTGACCCCAGGAATGTGTCAATAAAGTGTCCCCTTCCTGGGACAATGAATTCACGGTGTTCTTATTTCAATTTCCAGGAGTGTATTTTGGAATAAAATATATTTCAGTACTTGTACACTTCTCGACAAACGATTACGTTTATTTGTAGCCGATAATGTCGTTTTGCTTGTAGGTCGCTGACTCCTAAGTAAACGAATTGCCTTAAGAGAGGACCAGTGAGCGTTTTTGTGTGTTTGCATTAAAACGTGGCATAAACCTTGTCTTCTTCTTGCCCTTAAGGACCAGTTTTTACATCAGGCACGCTTACGCATACGAGCTGATTACAATATAAGCGTCACGAAATATTTTGCAGAACAACTACGGACAGTGTACCGTTGATGGTAAAATACGTGTGTAATAATAGACTTGTAGTGTTTTCCATTGCAAAAAGTAAGATTTCTCCAGTTTCCAGCTAAGCTTCCATTCTGCCAGTATCTACTGCTTCACACGGAACATAAAATAATGAGTAGGTATTTTGATTCTGAAATGCTGTCCATGGAAAGATGGCCCATATTTTATTCTACTTGGCTTAGGACAAGATTATCGAACAATGCGAAGCGAAAGTCAAAGGGGTTAATTTAAGAAGAACACGTACAAGCAAAACACTTATAAAATGTCTGGAATTCACAGATTACACAGCAGACTCAGCTATAATAGACACGAAGCAGAAGGAGCTCTGGAATACTTGCAGAAATTCTACGCCAAAACGGGTCTACACATAATGTATGAGTAAACGCAACACATGGAAGAAAATGCAACACACAAGTGATGCACACAAAACACGTTAAGGTTTGCAGACTGGAAAAATTCAAGTATCTAGGAGAATATGCACAAATAAGAGGATCACACTAGCCATCCAACATAGAAGGAACACAAACATTTCAGAAAGCGTACAAACTCAATGGACGCACTAAATTGAAAGAAACATTCCAAAGACATGCCAAATTCAGGAACTACAACACAGTCGCCAGAAGCACTCTAAACATTAGAAACGTTCACTGTCTGATCAGAGAGACTGAGAGATAGAACATAAAATTCTCAGAAATATTTTTGAAGCAATACACGTTATTTTGATAAGGAAAACGATCATGGAATTGTATGAACATACAGACAGACTCATAGTCACAATCGTAAAACGCCTACTGACATTACACGGACACACACATTAATCAGCAACAAGATACTCATGAAGAGGGTTTTTGATGCAGTAAACTCTCAACCGCAAACGCAGTTGCTTTCAACATGTAGAAAAAGACCGAAATCAAAAAGAAATCGATGGGGAAAGTATAAATGAAAGAGTCAAAATTAGAAACAAAATTATGAACTCTTAATTTTAAATAAAATAAAGGAAAAATACAGTCAAAGAATGAAGAAACTTTTGGAAGAGAAAAAGAAACAAGAAAAAATTGGAAAATCTAGTAACAACGTAGTTAAAACAGTTTCTTAGAGGGAAAAACGTGTAGTAATTGCAATAAATGCAACATTCATGTTGGCATATGGATTTATTATTTCCAAATCAATCCAAATTGTGAAATGTTCACCATGAATATTCCAGTTTCGGCATACGAAGACTAATGTTTGCATGTGGAGTGGGACTTTATTTAGCACACACTAGTCGCGATATAATTTTACACATTTTACGTTTCGAATTGTTAACGCGTGTTTCATGTGTATCTGAAACGAAAAGCTGTGTAGTAGTAGCAGCTTATCGCAGTCAGGCAAACATGTGAAACATTTTTTAAGTCAGTTATTTGAAAAGTAAGTATTTAAACTCAACACTGACAGTCGGAACTGTAAAATTTTGTATTCTACCGGAAGTAGGTGATTCAGATTGCGTAAGAACATAAGGGTAGCAAAAAGAAAGAAACTGATGATTTCGAGGAAATTAGGGATCAAATTGTGACTTTGTTTTTTTGAAGTGTATTGCTGTGCATCTCGTGATTTAGTGAATTTTAACCACTGTTGTATAAATACACACAGATCCACCGCAAAGTTAGGAATGCGTCGCCACCGACTAGACATTTCGTAGTGAATTTCGGAGCTACATATTTGGCGCTGTATGTTTTGATATATTCCCCGATACAGGCATGCATACGAAAGAACATGTGAGGTATGAATATGACACTTATATAGGAGTAATAAAAGATTTGTAGTCATTTCCACTGCAGACAGTAAGATTTTGCCAGTTTCAAGCTGAGTAATCATACCTACTCTGTCTTCAAGTGCAACATGAAATAATGGGTATATAATGGAATGCACTCCACGAAAAGATGCTCCGTAATTTCTGTTTGAAAAATTAATATCCCCTTTTAAACTATTTCTAGCTATTCTTTTTTCATTGCCTGTTATTTCTCGAGTCACTTTCAAAATGTTGTATCCATTGGCATGATTTTATCATTAGGAATTGCAACATATTTTATTGGATGAGATACATGGACGATAGCCACCACCAAAAATCAGTCTGCTGGATGAAGCTATAAACACAACACACAGACAAAATTCACAGTAGAGAAAGAACATTACACCCAAACAAAATTTTTTGTTTATAACCATAAAAAAAGAAAAAACAGCATAGCTTTGAAATTTACCGTAAACCTATATCTACCATAAAGTACGTCTATACCAACTACAATGTAACATAT